>NC_053027.1:27420681-27592557 GCF_003073215.2 Triticum urartu | reverse complement strand
AACGCTATGATTGAAGAAAAATTGCTTAAGATTGATGATTTGGCTAGGAACGTTGATAGAATCGCTCTTGATGTTGATTCTTTGAAACTTAGATCTATTCCACCTAAGCATGATATCAATGAGTCTCTCAAAGCCATGATAATTTCCATTGATGAGTGCAAAGAAAGAACCGCTAGGATCCGTGCTAAGAAAGATGCCTTTATAAGAGCATGTTCTTCTAGTTGATATGAAAATAAAGATGAAGATCCAAAAGTTATTGATGTGTCCCCTATTAAATCTTTGTTTTGCAATATGAATCTTGATAATGATGGGACTGAATATGATCCACCTTTACCTAGAAGGCATTCCAAGAATTCAGAATTTGTTGATCTTGATGCTAAATTTGATAAATGTGGGATTGAAGAAATTAAAACCCTAGATGTTGTTAACCCACTATTATGGATTTCAAGGAATTTAACTATGAAAATTGCTCTTTGATTGATTGTATTTCCTTGTTGCAATCCGTGCTAAATTCTCCTCATGCTTATAGTCAAAATAAAGCGTTTACTAAACATATCGTTGATGCCTTGATGCAATCTTATGAAGAAAAACTTGAATTGGAAATTTCTATCCCTAGAAAACTTTATGATGAGTGGTAACCAACTATTAAAATTAAAATTAAAGATCATGAATGCTATGCTTTATGTGATTTGGGTGCTTGTGTTTCCACGATTCCAAAGACTTTGTGTGATTTGTTAGGTTTCCGTGATTTTGATGATTGCTCTCTAAACTTGCACCTTGCGGGCTCCACTATTAAGAAACCTATGAGAAGAATTAATGATGTTCTTATTGTTGCAAATAGGAATTATGTGCCCGTAGATTTTATTGTTCTTGACATAGATTGCAATCCTTCATTTCCTATTATTCTTGGTAGACCTTTCCTTAGAACGATTGGTGCAATTATTGATATGAAGGAAGGAAATATTAGATTCCAATTCCATTAAGGAAAAGCATGGAACACTTTCCTAGAAAGAAAATTAAATTACCTTATGAATCTATTATGAGAGCCACTTATGGATTGCCTACCAAAGATGGCAATACCTAGATCTATTCGTGATTGTTATGCCTAGCTAGGGGCGTTAAACGATAACGCTTGTTGGGAGGCAACCCAATTTTATTTTTATTCCTTGCTTTTTTCTCCTATTTAGTAATAAATAATTTATCTAGCCTCTGTTTTGGTTTTGTTTTTTGTGTTTAATTAGTGTTTGTGCCAAGTAGAACCGTTGGGAAGACTTGGGGAAAGTCTTGTTGAACTTGCTGTAAAAAAAAGAAACTTTAGCGCTCACGAGAACTTCTGTCGTTTTTATTTGGAGAGTGATATTTAGTTAATTATTTTTGCAGATGATTAATAGATAAATTACTCACGTCCAGCAATTTATTTTAGAATTTTTGGGGTTCCAGATCTTGCGCTAGCTACAGATTACTACAGACTGTTTTGTTTTTGACAGATTCTGTTTTTCTTGTGTTGTTTGCTTATTTTGGGGAATCTATGGCTAGTAAAATAGTTTATAAACCATAGAGAAGTTGGAATACAGTAGTTATAACACCAATATAAATAAATAATGAGTTCATTACAGTACCTTGAAGTGGTCTTTTATTTTCTTTCGCTAACGGAGCTCACGAGATTTTTCTACTTTAAGTTTTGTGTTGTGAAGTTTTCAAGTTTTGCGTAAATATTTGATGGATTATGGAACAAGGAGTGGCAAGAGCCTAAGCTTGGGGATTCCCATGGCACCCCCAAGATAATCTAAAGACACCTAAAAGCCAAAGCTTGGGGATGCCCCGGAAGGCATCCCCTCTTTCGTCTACTTCTATCGGTAACTTTACTTGGAGCTATATTTTTATTTGCCACATGATATGTGTTTTACTTGGAGCGTCTTGTATGATTTGAGTCTTTTCTTGTTAGTTTACCACAATCATCCTTGCTGTACACACCTTTTGAGAGAGCCATACATGATTTGGAATTTGTTAGAATACTCTATGTGCTTCGCTTATATCTTTTGAGTTATATAATTTTGCTCTAGTACTTCACTTATATCTTTTAGAGCACGGTGGTGGATTTTTTTATAGAAACTATTGATCTCTCATGATTCACTTAGATTATTTTGAGAGTCTTAATAGCATGGTAATTTGCATAAAATCCTAATATGCTAGGTATTCAATAATAAAAAATAAATTCTCTTATGAGTGTGTTGAATACTATGATAAGTTCGATACTTGATAATTGTTTTGAGATATGGAGATGGTGATATTAAAGTCATGCTAGTTGAGTAGTTGTGAATTTGAGAAATACTTGTGTTGAAGCTTGTGATTCCCGTAGCATGCACGTATGGTGAACCGTTATGTGATGACGTCGGAGCATGCTTTATTTTTTGATTGTCTTCCTTATGAGTGGCGGTCGGGGACGAGCGATGGTATTTTCCTACCAATCTATTGCCCTAGGACCATGCGCGTAATACTTTGCTTTGATAACTCGTAGATTTTTGCAATAAGTATGTGAGTTCTTTATGACTAATGTTGACTCCATGGATTATACGCACTCTCACCCTTCCACCTTTGCTAGCCTCTCTAATATCGCGCACCTTTCGCCGGTATCATACAGCCACCATATACCTTCCTCAAAACAGCCACCATACCTACCTATTATGGCATTTCCATAGCCATTCCGAGATATATTGCCATGCAACTTTCCACCGTTCCGTTTATTATGACACACTCCATCATTGTCATATTGCTTAGCATGATCATGTAGTTGACATCGTATTTGTGGCAAAGCCACCATTCATAATTCTTTCATACATGTCACTAATGAGTCATTGCATATCCCAATACACCACCGGAGGCACATAGAGTCATATTTTGTTCTAAGTATCGAGTTGTAATTGTTGAGTTGTAATAAAAATAAAAGTGTGATAATCATCATTATTAGAGCATTGTCCCAGTGAGGAAAGGATGATGGAGACTATGATTCCCCCAGAAGCCGGGATGAGACTCCAGACGAAAAATAAGAAAAAGGAGAAAAATAAAAGAGGCCATAAAAAAGAGAGAAAAGGCCCAAATAAAAAAAATGAGAGAAAAAGAGAGAAGGGACAATGTTACTATCCTTTTACCACACTTGTGCTTCAAAGTAGCACCATGATCTTCATAGTAGAGAGTCTCTCATGTTATCACTTTCATATACTAGTGGGAATCTTTCATTATAGAACTTGGCTTGTATATTCCAATGATGGGGTTCCTCAAATTGCCCTAGGTCTTCATGAGCAAGCAAGTTGGATGCACACCCACTTAGTTCCTTTTTGAGCTTTCATATACTTATAGCTCTAGTGCATCCATTGCATGGCAATCCCTACTCACTCACATTGATATCTATTGATGGGCATCTCCATAGCCTGTTGATACGCCTAGTTGATGTGAGACTATCTTCCCCCTTTTTTGTCTTCTCCACAACCACCATTCTATTCCACCTATAGTGCTATATCCATGGCTCACGCTCATGTATTGCGTGAAAATTGAAAAAGTTTTGAGAATGTCAAAAGTATGAAATAATTGCTTGGCTTGTCATCGGGGTTGTGCATGATTTAAATATTTTGTGTGGTGAAGATAGAGCATAGCCAGACTATATGATTTTGTAGGGATAACTTTCTTTAGCCATGTTATTTTGAGAAGACATAATTGCTTTGTTAGTATGCTTGAAGTATTATTATTTTTATGTCAATATGAACTTTTGTCTTGAATCTTTCCGATCTAAATATTCATACCACAATTAAGAAGAATTACATTAAAATTATTCCAAGTAGCACTCCGCATCAAAAATTCAGTGTTTATCATTTACCTACTCGAGGACGAGCAGGAATTAAGCTTGGGGATGCTTGATACGTCTCCAACGTATCTATAATTTTTGATTGCTCCATGCTATATTATCTACTGTTTTGGACATTATTGGGCTTTATTATCCACTTTTATATTATTTTTGGGACTAACCCATTAACCGGAGGCCCAGCCCAGAATTGCTGTTTTTTTGCCTGTTTTAGGGTTTCGAAGAAAAGGAATATCAAATGGAGTCCAAATGGAATGAAACCTTCGAGAACGTGATTTGTAGGAAGATTATGATCCGGGAGACTTGGACCCTTCGTCAAGAAAGAAAACAGGAGGGCACGAGGTAGGGGGGCGCGCCCTCCACCCTCATGGGCCCCTTGTTGCTCCGCCGACGTACTCCTTCCTCCTGTATATACCTATGTACCCCCAAACGATGAGATACGGAGCCAAAACCCTAAGTCCACCGCCGTAACTTTCTGTATCCATGAGATCCCATCTTGGGGCCTGTTCCGGAGCTCCGCCGGAGGGGGCATCGATCACGGAGGGCTTCTACATCAACACCATAGCCTCTTCGATGAAGTGTGAGTAGTTTACCTCAGACCTACGGGTCCATAGTTAATAGCTAGATGGCTTCTTCTCTCTTTTTGGATCTCAATACAATGTTCTCCCCCTCTCTTGTGGAGATCTATTCGATGTAATCTTGTTTTTGCGGTGTGTTTGTTGAGACCGATGAATTGTGGGTTTATGATCAAGTCTATCTATGAATAATAATTGAATCTTCTCTGAATTCTTTTATGTATGATTGGTTATCTTTGCAAGTCTCTTTGAATTATCAATTTGGTTTGGCCTACTAGATTGATCTTTCTTGCAATGGGGGAAGTGCTTAGCTTTGGGTTCAATCTTGCGGTGTCCTTTCCCGGTGACAGTAAGGGCAGCAAGGCACGCACTACAAAAAAAAGACACATCCATGACATTTTGGGCCGAACGAATTTTTTTCTGTCATACATATGACACTTCTATGACGATAATTGTGACAAAACCCGATATCATCATAGATGTGGTGGGCTCCTACTTCTATGAAAAAAATCATGACAGAAAAATGAGCTTTTCGTCCTGGGCGGGCCGGAGACGCAGCTGCATGACATTCTTTGGGCCGTGCATGACGAAAAAAACCGTGGTAGAAGCGAGGGCGAGGAAAATTTCGGGGAGTTCCCGGTTACGGTGGGAGGTCGGGGGCCGAGCGATGCGCATTTCTCTCGTACACGTACGCGCATGTGTGCGAGGCGTTGGCTCTAACTGAACCTGAGCGAGGCATTGGGCTCTAACTGAACCCAAGCGATTGCACTGCAGGCTTCGCGTTACTGAACCCGAGCGATCGATCGATGGCTGTTAACTGAACCCGATTGAGCGATTCCTGCGCTACTGCTGCTAACTGAAGCCGATTGATGCTGCCTCTGGATGAACAGTGAGCGTTGCAGGGGGGGAGGGGGTTGGATGAACAGTTCCCGGTGGGGGTGGATGAACAGGACCCCGTGGTGTTGCCTCTGGCTGAACAGGACCCCGATCGATCGAGCCGGTTGGGGCTGGATGAACAGGACCCCGTGGAGGGCAGGATGAATAGGACCACCCCGTGGAGGGCAGGATGAACAGTAGCCCATGGAGGGGTGGTTGAACAGGAGCCCATGGAGAGGGCTGGTTGAACAGTAGCCGGTGGAGTAGCGCACGGTGGAGGCTGGATGAACATGAGCCCGTGGATGAACAGTCGTAGGTGGAGGCTGGAGGAGGTCGACGGTGGATGAACAGTAGCTCGTGGAGGCTGGAGGGGGTCCACGGTGGAGATGAACAGTATCCCGTGGAGTCCCGTTTTGCGGTATGCCACACCCCTCCTGATGAACAGGACCCCCGTTTCGACCGTAGCGCTCCAACACAAGTCCGTTTCGTCCGTTTTGCGGTACGCCACACCCCTCCCGATGAACAGGACCCCCGTTTCGACCGTAGAAGGTCCGTTTCCTCCATTTTGCGGTACGCCAGACCCCTCCCGATCAACAGGACCCCGTTCTGAACGTAGGAGGTCCGTTTCCTCCATTGTGTGGTACGCCAGGCCTCGTTTCCATTGCCTGTTCCGTCCAAGCCCTCCCGATGAACACGACCACGCATTCCGTTCCGACCCAGCCGGTTGGCTGCCACGCGTTCCGTTGCCTCCCGATGAACACGACACATTCCGTTGCCTCCCCATGAAGACGACGCATTCCATTGCCTCCCCATGAACACGACGACAACGCTGTTTCTCCGTTCCGACCCAGCCATGTACACGAGCCCTGGCCGTACGTATGCGCGAGTAGGCGTTCGAGACCCCGCTCGTATGTACACATACGTGGCCGTATTTTCTTTCTTGCACCCTGGCCGCTGTACGTATGTGTACATGCTACGTGCGCGCCTCTACTAAGACACGTGCGCGCCTCTACTACGACACGTGCGCGCCTCTACATCGACCAGTATGTACATACACATTCGCGACTAGAATGACAACGCTACGTACGCTTCGACCAGGTGGGTCTCGACTGTCAGGCACTACCTTGCCTACGAAGATGTAGCTGGTGGGTCCCAGCAGTCAGGGGGAGAATCGTTTTTTTTGCCCGGACGAACTTCCTTGCGTGCGAAGATGTAGCTGGTGGGTCCCAGCAGTCAGGGGAAAACATTTTTTTCGCGAAATACAGTGGCCCATCCGGTGGGTCCCAGCTATCAGGTGGAGGAATCATTATTTTCTGCGTAATAAGGAGGCACTTCCTTGCTACGGCCGTGGACCCAGCTGTCAGCCTCTCCATGTACAGTCCACGTCCGATGGAAGTCGTTCCTTGACCACGTTGACCACGCCGTGCCGAGAGCACCAGGGCGGTGGATGACAGCGAGGCCTAGGAAGGGGATGGCACGGAGGCTGGGAAGACTTGGCAGTTGTTTCCCACGCGGAGGGGAGTGCAACTATACGAGGGTTTACTGGTTCGTCTGCCATCGCCGGAGAATAACATCAGGTGTGGGTGAGTAGAGGGATGGCTAGGCCAGCGATGGGAGTACGGCCGGGCGGTGAGGCCTGCGCGGCAGCACAGCCGACCGCGAGGAGGAGGGAGCAGGCAGTCCCGACGGCGCTTGCTTGAGCGGCTGGAGCAGGAAGAGCAGAGATTGAAGAAGCACGATGACCGTTGGATGGACATCCAACAGTCAGTGCTTGTGCGTCAACCTTTTTTTAGAAAAGCCTCAAATCTGTGTAAAACAACATACAACCCATCTGCCATTATTTCTAATAATTTGCAACCCATTTGCTAATTCTTAAGGTTTTTTGGAGCCCATATTCTTTTTGTTAGCATTACAACCCATATTGTGGCAACGGTTAAAAAATTATACGAAATTTTGCATATTACGGTTCGGTCCGAACTGTTTTTAATCCCGAAATTTTGACTCACATTCAAACTGATTTTAAAAATAAATGTATATCAATATAAAATCCAACAAATTCTCCACGCATAAAAATTAATGTAATTTAAAATCTTGAAATGAAAAAAATATATTTGAAACTAATTACCGGTTTGATGTGTTTTAAAAATGTACAATCCATTTCTCATTACTGATGGGCCATTTTCTGGGCCAGCCGAATGAAAGCTCTCCTCGTCTTGAAAGATTTGCAGCCCAACAGGCCTGACAAAGCGACTTACTTGGCAAATCACAAAAAAACTGGGCTATGGCCATGGACCCAGCTGCCAGCCTCTCCACGTATAGTACTCTTCTGATGGAAGTCGTTCCTTGACCACATTTACCACGCCGCGCGGAGAGTACCACGGCGGTGGACGACGGCGAGGCCTAGGAAGGGGACGACACGACAGTGGAAGCCCACGCGGAGAGGACTATGAGGGTTCACTGGTTCGGCTGCGGTGTGAGGCTGCCGTCGCCGCAGGGCCTGGCCAGTGGTGGGAATAGTAGGGGGCGGTGAGGCCTCTACGGCACCACAGCCGGCCACGGGAGGCAGGAGCATGCGGCACGACCAGCGCTGCTTTGGGCGGCCGGAGCAAGAAGACCAGAGGTTGAAGAAGCACTACGGCCCTTGGATGGACATCGTACGGTCACTGGAGCTAGAATCGTTCATATTGACTAAGTTGACAAAGCCCTTCGTCCCCGTCAACTTAGTAGGCCCACAAGTCAGCCTCCCGGCAAGGTGGGTCCCAGCTAGCCGGGGGAGTATTCATTTTTTTGTGCATAATAAGGAGGCACTTCCGGTGGGTCCGAGCTGACAGCGGGGGGAACATTTTTTTCGCGAAATACGGTGGCCCATCCGGTGGGTCCCAGCAGTCAATGGGAAACGATTTTTTTTGCAAAATACTGGTGGCCCGTCCGGTGGGTCCCCGCTGTCAGGTGGAGGAATAATTATTTTCCGCGTAATAAGGAGGCACTTCCTTGCGGCTGTCGTGGACCCAGCTGTCAGCCTCTCCACGTACAGGACTCTTCCGATGGAAGTCAGTCGTTGACCACATTGACCACGCTGCGCCGAGAGCACCACAACGGTGGACGACGGCGAGGCCTAGGAAGGGGACGACGCGGAGCCATGCAAGACGCGGCAGTGGATGCCCACGCAGAGAGGAGTACGAGCGTTCATTGGTTTGGCTGCGGTGTGAGGCTGCCGTCGCCGCAGAATAATAGGGGGTGTGGGTGAGTGGAGGGATGGCATGGCCAGTGGTGGGAGTAGTATGGGGGCGGTGAGGCCTCCGCGGTAGCACAGCCGGCCACGGGAGGCAGGAGCAGGCGGCACGACCGGCGCTGCTTTGGGCGGCTGGAGCAAGAAGACCAGAGGTTGAAGAAGCACTATGGCCGTTGGATGGACATCATACGGTCACTGGAGTATTGACTAAGTTGACAAAGCTCTCTGTCCCTATCAACTTAGTAGGCCCACAAGTCAGCCCAACAATACGGTGGGTCCCAGCTAGCAGGGGGGTATTCATTTTTTTGGGCGTAATAAGGAGGCACTTCCTTGCGTGCGAAGATATAGCTGGTGGGTCCGACCTGTCAGCGGGGGAACGTTTTTTTTTTTGCGAAATACAGAGGCCCTTCTTGTGGGTCCTAGCTGTCAGGTGGAGGAATCATTATTTTGCGCGTAATATGGAGGCATTTCCTTGCGTGCGGCCATGGACCCAGCTGTCAGCCTCTCCACGTACAGTCCACTTCCGATGGATGTCGTTCATTGCCCATATTGACCAGGCCGCGCCGAGAGCACCAGGGCGGTGGACGATGGTGAGGCCTAGGAAGGGAACCACACGGAGCCAGGGAATACTCGGCAGTTGTTTCCCACACCGAGGAGTACGAGGGTTTACTGGTTCGTCTGCCATCGCCGGAGAATAACAGCATGTGTGGGTGAGTAGAGGGATGGCTAGGCCAGCGATGGGAGTACGGTGGAGCCGTGAGGCCTGCGCGGCAGCATAGCCGGCCGCGGAGGAGGGAGCAGGCAGTCCCGCCGGCGCTTGTTTGAGCGGCTTGAGCATGAAGCGGAGAGATTGAAGAAGCACGACAGCCATTGGATGGACATCCAACAGTCACGGCTCTCGTGTGTTGACTAAGTTGAAGGGCGTTGCGTGTGCGTCAACCTTTTTTTATGAAAGCATACACGTCAACCTGTAGTAGGCGCACAAGTCAGCCTCAATTCTGTGGAAAACAGCATACAACCCATCTGCCATTATTTCTAATAATGTACAGCCCATTTGCTAATTCTTAAGAATTTTTTTGAGCCCATATTCTTTTTGTTAGCATCACACCCCATATTGTGCCCACGGTTAAAAAGTATACGAAATTTTGTATTTTTCGGTGCGGTCAACTGTTTTTAATCCAGAAATATCGATTCACATTCAAACTATTTTGAAAAATAATTTATATAAATATAAAATCCAAATAATTGTCCACGCATAAAAATCAATGGAATTTAAGATCTTGTAATGAAAAAAATTGAAACTAATTCCTGGTTTGATGTGTTTTAAAAATGTACAACCCATTTCTGGGAAAACCGAATGCAACTCTCCTCGTCTTGAAAGATTTGTAGCCCAATAGGGCCGACAAAGCAAGTAGGCCTTGTTTGGGTATTTCTTTAAAAAAATAGATCTGGGCTAGCCATTTTCAGCAAGAAAAAAACACAACTGGGCTCATGATGTGGTAAACATAAAAAAAACCCTGGCTAGACGGGCCACAGCCCCCGCACAGGCCCGTTGTTACCCTGATCTGTCGCTAAAACTAGTATAAATAACAACTGCTTGTTCCTCAAAAAAACTGCGCGACTTGCTGGGTCCCTGGTGTCAGTCGCTCGTAGTGTAGTTCTCTCGTTTATTGACTACATTGACAATGGCGTGAGCCCCAAATGTCCAACCATTAGGAGGAACCATATTTTTGGGCTTGTACTATAGAGGCACTTGCTTGCGTACTGCCATGACGCTGGTGGGTCCCTACTGTCATCCTGTCCACGTACATTCATCTCCTTGTTCCTCTCGGTTGTTGACGACGTTGACAACGCAAGAGGGCGGCGCACCGCGCACGGCGAGAGAACCAAGGCCGCAAGGCGGAGGACGATGGCGAGGCCTCGGACGGAACGAACAGGAGCCGTTGAAGATGCGCCGGTCCAGTCACAGGCGGAGGGGAGTACAAGGGTTGACTGGTTCGGGCGCGGGTGCGTGTTGGGGCTGACGTCACCGGAGAATAACATGACGTGTGGGGGAATAGAGGGAGGGACTGGCCAAAGTTGGAGGGTACGTACGGTAGGGCGGCGGAGGCGCAGCCAGCCATGGGAGGCGGGAGCAGGCAGCGCCGACGGGGTGGTTTGGTTTGGGCGATTGGAGGAAGAAGAAGACAAGAGATAGAAGATACACGACAGATGTTGGATGTCAATCCAACGGCTGATAGGCAGAATCGTTTGTTGACTGGCTAGTAAGTCGACACCACGTTCGATAGGCTATTTCCTCGCGGGTCCCAAATGTCAGAATCCAAATCTGTCACGGTCATGCAGCCTTTCCTATGAAAATTTACAGCCCATTTGATGTGCTAGTTCGAAATAAGTTTGTGGGTGCTGGTGGGGGCTAATCACTTGGCTTCTGTAATGCACAGTGACCTCAAGCAGCCGGCGAGAGTGATGTTATTTCCCTTGGTTTGGATTTGTTACAATATTTCACTCTAAATTAAACGAATGGCAAGCCATTTGCCTTGTTTCAAAGAAAATATGACAGTCACAGCCGAGTTGAAAAGGGCAGGAACATCTAACTCCAGCTTACAAACTGTACAAAAGCACGAGGGTTATTCTTCATTACGTTTACAAAAAAAAACTAGATTGAAAAGGGCAACAACATCTAACTCCAGCACTGTTTTCGGCAGTCACAGTCAAATGGATCGGTCAGGTCCATAGAATGAACATCCTGGGTCGTAAAATTTACTGGATTATGACCACAATATGTTGTAAATAGAAGCCCGGCACGTTCAGAAGCTCTTTTGCCCACCTAAAACTCATTTTTTTGCTCGTTGACATACCCATCCGTCAAAACCATGCTCCTGATAAACTTATGCCTAATGGACAATAGTAACCTCTCATTCAGCAGGAAGAATGTGAAAAATCTTGTGTTTGCACGGTTGGCTACATATCGTTCTAGCGTTATTGTCTTCAATCAAATCTCATGAGAAGTGAGAAAATCCCGATGCTTACGAATCCACCGATTGGTTATAACTTTCTTACCCCGTCCTGTTGCCTATATAGACATGAAGATTGAAAACATTTAAGGTCTAAAAGAAGAGTGTCGAAAGAGCAACAGCTGAACGGTTAATTCTAGTACACTATATGCAGGCTTCCAATGTGCGTGAAATTATCACCTTTATATAAAACTTCTCTAGACATGGAAAGCATTTCAGCAAGCCAATAATCTTGTTCAGATCAAAACTATTCATTTGGATATATAAGATCTTGACAGAATCCAGCACCATTGATAGGCCATCCATGGAGAGACTCTTCATTGAGCATAGAACATAATATTAGTACAAAATGTGTACTCCAAGATGATATATAAATTATGCACAAAAATTTAAAATGCAGCTTATGGTTACAAGTGTAGATGATAATATAAAGTACCTGAAGAACTATGGAGCCAAACACCATATTAAAATGAGCACAGAGATCATGTATTACACCCAAGGTCTCCAGTTTAGGCGCAGAGAGGATGGTTATTTGCAACGGTGAATAGCTAGAATCAAGGATCAACCTTTGAAGTGAAGGGGCATCTTGGATGATGAGCTGCCTTCTGTCAAAAGAAATTCCAATTCTTACAAGGTTAGGCGACTTTATTTGGAGACAACCGATTCTAACTGTGAAAACAAGCACCAAGCACTCCAGCGCAGGGCAACTGGAGTGGATGATGCTGTGCAATGAGGCCTCCGATATACGAAGCCGCACAAGTGAAAGTTTCTTGAGAAATGGGAGTCGAAGGTTTAGTACCAGATTGTCTGGTAGGTAGCACTGCGCAAAGGTGGCGGTGTGGAGAGAGGACGAAAACCCCGAGATGGACATCAGTGTTGAGGGCACAAGTTCATGGCGTTCGGTATGTGGTATGTGATTTCCAAAGGAATAGTAGAACTCAAGCAGCTGTAGTTCTGTGAATTCAGGGGATTCCAGCCAGGCGTCCACCGTGCAGGGCATGTTATGCTTGCTCAGGTAGCATGACGGGATGCAGAGGCGTTGAACGGAGCCCTGGTGGGAGGAGATGATGGCTCTAGGATTTCAAAATTATTGAAGAGAGATAGCAGACGACAGTCGAGATTAAGGGGAACGGCGCACCATAGAGGGCGCCACCGAATTGAGAGGACTTGGGTGCGGCAGCAATCATTGGTGGGGAGAGGTGAGATGATCTCCCCAAGGATGGCGTCCGGGAGATCACTGATGCGGTCCACCCGAGATTCTACGGGTTCCTGGGATCCGGTGGGGGCGGGGTCGCCGCTTCTCCCCGCGCTGCCAGGTGCGGGATCTACAACAGGCGTCGCCGCTAGCGGGAGCCTCATCTTCTTGGCGCTGGGGTCAGTCGACTCCATTTTCCTCGAGGGCGTCGCGTCACGCTCATGGATTTGAGCAGAGTAATGAATGACGAGCCTAGTTGTAGTGTGAGCGAAGAAGAAGGGGAGCTGGGGATTTTCTGTAGGAGTGAGGAAGAAGGGGAGTTGGGGTTTTCTGTAGGAGTGAGGTGAGGAATTTGGGGGTACGAGTGGAGCGAGCTGACGTGAGGTGGGTGGGAGCGAGGAGGAAGAAGAGCACCCAGGTTTTTTTGGGGGGGGGGCGTGTGCTGGGTGTGGGTAGCGCCTCTCATTCAGTAAATATATAGGCTTTTGAATTGATTTTACTATTTACTAGTGTGGATGTGCTGTTTTGTCTTGGGACCCGAGAAACAATTACTACTAGTACAGTGGAGACACTCTACAGCTACCCAGAAAAACAATTACTACTAGTACAGTGGAGACACTCTACCGCTTCTGGCTCCTCCTAGGTCATTGAAACATCTCCCTCTATTGAATGCCATTAACTTTTGTTCACCGACACGCGGGCCATGCAGCGCGCGGGCCGAAATGCCATCCACCAAATTAGAAGGCAATATGCAGGAGGAGAGTCACCCCGGTCGTAGCGCGGCAGTAACGAGCCGTCATATTACAAAACCCCACCTCCCCGCAGTCTAAGTTTGACGGACGAAGCAATCATCATTTCACTCTTCGCTGAATCCCCTTCTCCCTCACCGTCTTCAAGAAAGGCAACACTTACATCTGCCACTGTTCTTCTCTCCGAACGAAGGGAAGGTAAGTGGATCCGTGATGTTGGTATATTTTCGTTCAGAGGAAAAAAAAGAAATTTTGCAAAGCAGTAACTGATCCTCACTCTCTTTTTTGTTTCATTGTCATTGCGATTGTGTTTTCCTTTCAGTGGTCTCCTAGTATTCGTTAGTTTCATGATGGACCAAGGAGAACCAGGCAAAGATCTGCTGATATTGGAGTAGACGCGGGAGGTTGATCCCCACCAGACAGAGAGCTCCAAGAAGATGGAGGCAACCACCGAGGCGACCCCAGATACTGAGATGGTCAACACCCCGTTTGAGGTTACAGCCCCCGTGGCACTGTAGGAGCAGTTTTCCCCCTTCGAGGATGTGTCCCCCCCCCGCTGAGCTGCCCAAGGTGATTTCCTTCTTTGACGATCTCGATTGTGGGTTTTCATCTAAGTATGTGGTAATTTTTTTTAGAAAAGGAAGTATGTGGTGATTAATAATGCAAAATTTTATTAGCTTCGATGCCATGGTATACGTAGTGGTTTAAATAACTTGTGTTTCTTATACTAAAAAGTAATTCAGAATTTGTTTATGTTTCAATTAGAGCCCTGATGCAGACAAGGATTGTGTGGTTGTACATGTCACTCGCTATGAGGCGGACGGCCTGAATATACGCACTGGGAAAACAGAGTTCTTAGGTTGTTGGATCCTGGAGGCCATTTGCGGTTATACCAATGAAGAGTTGTATTCCAGCCTCACTGTTGTTAGGCGTGTTGTCCAGGGTGTACTGAAGCACAAGAAGTTCAAAGCTACTCCTTCGTTTGTGAGGAATACTGTTCTTATCAAGCTTACGCAGGAAGATGACGTGGCATGCCTCCACAAACAAGTTTATCAGTGGCAAGGCCACAAGGTTGTCTTCATGAAGGTTCACAAGATTGAGCTGCTGCGGGACGTCCTCGATGATGTTCATGGCAAGGTCCGTCTTGTGTCCAGCCCAAATTAGATCGAGGCATGAAATAGTTGCCCAGCTAGTGTTTAATAGTAGTTTGGATTGTGTCTAATTATCCGAACCTTTGCCTGTTATCGACCCCTCTGGGCTAGTACTTTGTTTGAATCTGTCTATGGGAACTGCTACTACTTTTGTGTGCCCGTGAATCATGTGAGAACCATCGTAATTGTTGCCGAAACAGATGCGTCCTCACTAGTTTTTTCATGAATATGGCATGGTAAGACATAAGTTGTCACGGTTTGTCATACGAGCAGTGTGTGTTTTGATGAAATAGAGCACTCGTTCAAGAACCGTGCGTCGACGTATACATAAGTACTTGTAAACACTATTGGTGCTACCCCACTTGTAAGAATTTGTGGAAAACACGGCACATTGGCTCAGCTCGCTTCAACACTAGGCTATCGACCAACTAACAATCAACAATCTGCTGTCTGACATATAAGCAACTATGTATCTTGTTACAGTGGTTCATGCAGTTAATTGAGACCACAATGTAATAAATTCCAAACGTTCACATGCTAGTCCAGCGCTCATGTGGAACACTCACATTAAACTCGTCTTCATAAAAAACTTGAAAAGCATAAGTTAAGCAATTTTATTCATCTCAATGTTTCATAGAACATAACAAACATATACTAGTTCACAGCAAAAGACAAAGTTGTGAGAAGGTTTACAAATCAGGAAAAAATAAGCAAGGCTTCTCTCTGAGCAAAGGGCCTCCCAGCAGGCTTAAATTTCCTGGAGTTCAATCTGGTTTTTTCTTGTTGCCACCATTCATGGTTAGGTTCTCTCATTCCAGAATAACCAATTATAATTGTGGTCTCAGCTGGAATGCTGAACTGAACCATGCAGTGTACTGACTAGCTGAAATGATTGTGCATTCCACTAAATTTAAGCACCACTATTTGCAGAAATAAGCAGACCATAATGCCTCTTGTCCGCGCACCTATCCAAAAAACCGTCGTGCAGCCATGCCAGCTAGTCCTTGGTCCATGGATGAACTGGTAGAAAGTGCATTCCGGACTAGGATGCAGTTGTTTTCGCTCGTCCCTACACTGCAATCAGGAAGTAAAACATATGAATCAGCTTCTTTTAGATTGCGTTGGTCATTCTACCTTAGTTACTACCAATATAGGGATACCTTGAAGACGGGAGGTTAGACGACGACAACGAGGGATAGCCATCTCATTTTGCGCAGTTGTACTAAAACTGAGGTGTGTGCTTTTGATTGCACGGATAGAAATGATACGGAGACAGACATCCCGAAACGATATGAAGACAGACATCCCTGTTTGGGCCAATAAGAAATACGGTTATTTAAACAGTGACAGATATTACTACTTTCCCCCGTTTCCTCTTAGAACCAAGTCCTAGATTCATGCTACAGCTTTCCCACTTTCTTTCCTGTTTGAACCAACACTTTGAGTCGACTGTATGAAATAGCTTTACTTCTAATAATAGTAGAAGTCTAGGTGGCTTTGGAACAGCGGATGGAAGTAGAAAAGGATCCACACGAAGGGAGCTGGGGCAGTAGAGCAAGGCAGGTTTCGAAGGAATATATACCTGAGGGTCGTCGGCATGTCGCAAAGATGGCGTTGGGAGGCCACATCCTGGCCACAATACCGCAGGGAGGAAGAAGGGGTCGGAGGCCCTCCCGAACCAGCGCTCTCTCGGAGAGAACGACACGGCCGCCGATCGGGACGGGCGGGCAGCCGTTGGTCTCCTCCCTCGCCGCCGACGACAGCGTGAACGATGCACCTACACCCCTGCCTCGGTCGAGGTTGTCCGGCCGGATTTCTGACCAGCCGTGAGCTGAGAGAGAGTGTGGCCACCTATGTGTTTCTTAGATCTGGAGAGCATGAGAGAGTGAACCAGAGTAACCCTAGTAAAGCAAGCGCTAAGGCTCCTGCTTTTATATATAGTGGAGTGATTTTGTTGTACCGGCTTCAAAAAAATGCGCTCCTACGTGTACGCGCAAGTGGGTGTGAGAGAACTAGTGCGTGCGTGCACCGCTTCTCTTCGTGAGAGTACAATATACTGTGCCCAAAGAACGTTTGCCGCAAGAGTAATAGTACAAGTGTATGACATGTGAGCTAAAATAAAATGTGCGCGCCGTCTTTTGTTTTTTAGAAGTTCTGAGGGTAGGGTGTGAAGAGCACATATGTGTGTGACGTCTACCTGCAGATAGACGGTGGGTGCGACGTGCGAGTCTACGAGAGGACTCAGGAGAGTCGTGACTCGTGAGGGTGCGTGTGCGTGAGAGAGAGGGGGGCACGTGTCAATGCAATGCATGTGTACGTAAATCATTATTCAACAAACGTTCGCCACAAGCCTTTTCCTGACGAACGCCGTAAGGGCCGTTAGATCGGCATCCGACAGTGTCAGTTTTGCCATGTCATTTAACAGAACAGCCACTCCTCCTACACACAAATCTTCCACGTGAGTGTTAGCAACTGCCGTATGCTCCCTCCATTCCGAAATGCAGTGCATATAGCTTTATTGAAAATTTGAACCTCGCAATCTTTTACCGAGTTTTCGTGTGCCAAATTGCACATGTAGAATACCATGTATATATCATTTCATTCATCTTCGAGAGGTAACTATAAAGTTGGGTGAGGAGTCTACAAAGAAAGACCATCGTATCACCCGCAGCAATTTCAAGCATCCTTTAGTGTCGAGGAATATCATAGGAACTCTATATGATATGATTTTTATAGGATTTTTTCCTTTAGAGCGAATTGGTTCATAGGAATAGATTCATATACTCCACATTTCAAAGGAAATAAACATGATATCATTTCTATAGCTTTAGAGCCACTTGGTTCATATGAATGGATTCCTATACTCCCTTAATTTAAAAGGAAAATAAACATTAGCGTATATTCAATAGAAAAGTTCCTATGATATGAACCAAATTACATCTCTTTTCTAATCCCTCCTCATAGGAATTGAGAAACATGTCATATCTAGATTCAATAGAAAAGTTCCTATGATGTGAACCAAATGACATCTCTTTTCCAATCCCTACTCATAGGAATTGAGATGCTCCATGTCATCTCTTTCCCTACAACTTCGATGTATACATCTTCTATTCCTAAATAGATAGTACAACCCACTAGTAGCTTTTTTCCAAAACATGCAACTATGGCACAAGAACTATATAGTGTGCCAATAACTTTGAAAGATGGTTGCTGGATGAAGCTAACCCGACAGTGCAGAGATAGGCAAATCCGAGCACTACTGGCTGTTGGATATCATCAACATTCCACCAGATCAGCCACATGTACAATTTAGAAGACTCCATGGTTGAACTTAAGCATAATGCACAAACCTCAAAACACAAGCACTTCTCCTTTGTTCTAGAATCTTCTGTATCATAATTGATTATTTTTTCTAAATGAATTGCCATTATTTGTTTCTTATTTTATGATTTACTCCCTCCGTTCCAAAATAGATGACCCAACTTTGCACTAACTTTGTACAAAGTTAGTGCAAAGTTGGGTCAAATAGATGACCCAACTTTGCACTAACTTTGTACAAAGTTAGTGCAAAGTTGGGTCATCTATTTTGGAACGGAGGGAGGACAATGCACAACCCCATGAATCTTAACATTTTTATAAAACTTATTGATTTTGAATGAGATGAACTATAGGAACTAAACGAACATCTACATCATGCATATATGACTCAAAGCTTTACATGCTATAGTATGTATTTATTCATAATTTGGTTTTGAAATCTCATGCGTTCAATACATGTGTACCTTACTAGTTTTGAGTACAGTAGCAAATTTCACGCGGCCCCGGGTATATCAAAATGCAGGGCCCATGCATCATTGCCTTTCGATCGATCCTATGTCCACAATTTTTTGTACGTACTATATCTCCACTGGTCCCCGAACCCAAAATGCTGCCTCGTTCCCATAAAACCAAGCGGCCCGCACATATTTAAGGCGTCGGCTCGAACCCGTTTACTACGACGTGGCCCCGCACGCCGTAGTACTCCTACAGACCCTACTGCCACACTCATCATCGGTTTTCTTCAAGAGGACGAGAGAGAAGCCGATTTGTAGTGGAGGCGCTTTTAGAAAAAAAGGATCTGTAGTGGAGACCCCTAACCTAGGGTGCCCTAGGTAGCTGCCGCACGCATCATCTTTTCTCTTTTCTTTATGCTCTTGTGCCCTAGAGTGAAATGATGGTTGCTTCGTCCATCCAGCTTAATGCGGGAAAGGTGGGGCTTTGTGATTTGACCCCTCATCGCTCATTTTCTACTACTGCGACGCTACGACTGGGGTGCCTCCAATTCCAACCGCTGCTCCAAACTGTAATTTGGTGCATCGCACGTGGAACAAGACGGTGGATGAGCCACATGTCGGCCAAAGGGGTCCTGTTAAGTGTGTCACCATTTCGTGTGCGGATTGACCCTGCTTGAGTTGCTATGCCAACACGACAGGAGCAGCCTACCACTTGGTTTTGCTCCTTGGTGAATCCCGACTATATTGATCTAAAAAGATACATGCTGAACTACCCTCTCCGTCTCGGTTTTTTATTTTTAGGCATCTCGGTTTATAGGGCCTGCACGTAGTTCTAGGTTATCCATTTGACTAACTAAATATGAGTTACTATGTCACAAAAAGTATATCATTGGATTCTTAAGTGGATGTAGTTGTATTTAAAAGTCGAGGGCGGGGCTTTTCCTGCGCGGTAGGCGGCGGGGCAGTTCCGCCTAGTCGGTTCGACAGAGATGCGAGAAGACGAGGGAGTAGGCTGCTGCAAACATAGGGCTGTGTGATTTGACAGCAAGTTACTGCTGGACAGGTGGGGCCCCGTGATTTGACTTGCCATTGTCATTTTAACTGTGGCGCTACGACCGACGTGAGTCTCCCAGATTCCTGACCACCTCCATACAGGTGCCTCTCCCAATGTTCCACCATGTAGTAGAGGCTGGCTCTTGCATGAGAGCCCACTTCTCCACTTTTTCCTTGCCTCTCTTTCCTCCACATATGCAAAAATGCCATGTAAAGCGCACTGTTGTACTTACTTTTACTTTCTCCTGCAGGTGCTTAAGCTTGCCACATAGGCATAAAGTCTGATGTGGCAAGTTAATCAAGAATAGAGAGACTAGTTTGGTGACCCAAGGAAGAAACGGTGCTAAGCACGTGTACCTAGGTGAAAAGACAATTTTGAGTCTATAGCTAATTAAATGAAGCAAACTTAGCAACACCATTTCATTGGAAGAGGTCACTCCTTGGCAAATGCAAAAAATACACGTGCTTAGCACCGTTTCTTCCTTGAGTACGAAGAAAGAGATAGAGAGGAGTAAAAAAATACACTTATAGCCAACCTTGTTGTAGTATGAGTGACTAAGTGATGACTATGTATGACATGCCAACATCAGATAGCCTAACGCACCGTGTTAAATCTCCAAGGGAGCGACCTCGCGAGCGACGCGACGATCGTGGTAGGTGCGACCATGATACGGGCTACTGGCAGCCCTTGGATCTGAGATCAAACGATCGCATGATAAGTTGCTGAAAATTTGCAGAATAACCCTCAAGGATAGGATATTCACCCATAGGTCTAGAATCACGCCATGCAACCGTTCGATCTCAGATCCAAGGGCTCTCAGAAGCCTGTATCATGGGAGAATGGAAAGCCACTACCCTGCCGTTCACACGCTAGCAAGCTTCACCTCATCCTGCGAGCCACCGCGCCCGTGGGCGGGGGAGATGGCGTACTAAGCAAGCTTCTCCTCGTTCTGCGAGTTGACGGGACACATCAAAAGTACTCCAATGTATAGAGCCTTGCCTCTAAGGTAGGCCCCACATGGTTTGCCTCTTTTTTAAATTTAACATAACGCGTCAAGTCGCAATTTGTTTGTTCACCCGTGGTAGACGATCCTCCCTCCACCAAGTGGACAACCAGTACACGTGCCAAATTACCACGTGGGCTGCCTTTTTCGTACAGAAATGAGCTCCACCGTGTACCCGTGCGGGTGTGGTTGGGAAAGAGACGGGAGTATGTACGCCTTGATGCACCTCTTCTCTTTGTGCACGTCCCCCGCTTACGTGTGTGTGTGTGAGAGAGATACAAACCTAGACATAATGCGCTATCCATCCCCATGCATCCGCCTAGTCCGACCACCAGTCACCAACGCGCCCCACTCCTCCTCACCTTATCTCTCATCTTTCTCCCTCCATTTTTATATACAAGGGGCCACTATCAAAATTACAATTTGCAGATATACAAGGCCACTAACACTAATCGATGCAATATTAATGGTGTTTGCCTCGTGGTACTAGCAAAGAAGGACATTAATTATCCCTTGCATGCATGCGGGAGTTTGTAAAAAATGCATCTTGATGTTCCGTGCAATGCACGGGCATCTTGCTAGTCCATGAAAACAACACATGGCAAAATTCCACGGCGAACGAGGGATTTGAATCTATTGGGAGGGGCTGTTTGGATCTTACCCGGGGTAGCCAAAATATTGGCGACCCTTTTGTCCACCGGTGCCTTTGCCACCGATGAACGAGGAATGGCTCAGGTGCTCATGCTGTCATGCATCCTCCAGCGCGCACGTTGGAGACGAGCTCGCCCGAGCTGTGTTTTTTTGTCCCACAACGCCGCCTGAGCCGCCCGCAGACCAACCGGCGACCCGCAAATTACGCCATCCAACCGTAGCCGCACACATTATGACATCAACTCAACCAACCGGACGAAATTCACGCAAACACATAGAAAAAAATGATATTTCATATAAACAACGACGAAAATCATATAAAATACCGGATTTTCATACAAACATGACGGATTTCATTACATTCAAATGAACTACGCGGTGCTAGTTCTGGACAGCACAGCTATATAATACCTGGCCTAAATGGTCGCCCGCCGATCGATTTGTGTTCCTCATGTCCGGCAGCACGATCACCACACTGCCGGGAACCCTAGAGGTATATGCTTCAGCACAAAGGATGACTCACTTCCCCACTGCCCAACTAATATCATTGGCTGGTGCCGAAGATGATGGTGGCCAGCACCGGTTCGAGTTCATCACTGGCCACTACTTCACCATGGCCGGCACTGGCTCGAGTTCATCCTAACATTCCCCTCTTCCGTGGAGCCCATGCGGGGTCGACGAAGGTCCTCACAAAAAAAGGATCCAGCAAGACAGCTGCTGTGTACGCCGGCGTCGCCTCCGCGGTGGCCATCATGGGACCCAAGCGGCGGCGGCCTCCCGTGTTCTACTTCTCCTCGATGATGGCGGCGGATGATACGTCTCCAACGTATCTATAATTTTTGATTGCTCCATGCTATATTATCTACTGTTTTAGGCAATATTGGGCTTTATTTTCCACTTTTATATTATTTTTGGGACTAACCTATTAACCGGAGGCCCAGCCCAGATTTGCTGTTTTATGCCTATTTCAGTGTTTCGAGGAAAAGGAATATCAGACGGAGTCAAAACGGAACAAAATCAACTGGAGAAGTTATTTTTGGAAGAAAACCCACCTGATGGACTTGGACCCCACGTTAGAAGATACGGGAGGTGCTCACGAGGGTGCGGGGCGCGCCCTCCCCACTAGGCGCGCCCCCCTGCCTCATGGGGCCCCCGTAGCTCCACCGACGTACTCCTTTCACCCATATATACCGTCGTACCCTAAAACTTCCAGAATAGAAGATAGATCGGGAGTTCCGCCGCCGCAAGCCTCCAGAACCACGAAAAACCAATCGGGACCCCTTTCCGATACCCTGCCGGAGAGGGGATCCATCTCCGGTGGCCATCTTCATCATCCCGGCGCTATCCATGACGAGGAGGGAGTAGTTCACCCTCGGGGCTGAGGGTATGTACCAGTAGCTATGTGTTTGATCTCTCTCTCTCTCGTGTTCTCTCACGTTCCATCTATGGCACGATCTTGATGTATCCCGAGCTTTTCTATTGTAGTTGGATCTGATGTTTCTTCTCCCCCTCTACTCTCTTGTGATGAATTGAGTTTCCCCTTTGAAGTTATCTTATCGGATTGAGTCTTTTATGAACACTTGATGTATTTCTTACCGTGCTTATCTGTGGTGACAATGGGATATCACGTGCCACTTGATGTATGTTTTGGTGACCAACTTGCGGGATCCACCCCTGAACCTATGCATAGGGCTTGGCACACGTTCTTGATTCTCTGGTAGAAACTTTGGGGCACTACTTGAAGTACTTTTATGTTGGTTGGATAAATCTGAGATTGTGTTATGCATATCGTATAATCATGCCCACGGATACTTGAGGTGACAGTGGAGTATCTAGGTGACATTAGGGTTTTGGTTGATTTGTATCTTAAGGTGTTATTCTAGTAAAAACTCCAGGGTTGTTTGTGACACTTATAGGAATAGCCCAACGGATTGATTTGAAAGAATAACTTTGAGGTGGTTTCGTACCCTACCATAATCTCTACGTTTGTTCTCCGCTATTAGTGGCTTCGGAGTGACTCTTTGTTGCATGTTGAGGGCTCGTTATATGACCTATCTATGTTATTATTATTGAGAGAACTTGCACTAGTGAAAGTATGAACCCTAGGCCTTGTTTCCTATCATTGCAATACCGTTTACGCTCACTTTTACCACTCGCTACCTTGCTGTTTTTATATTTTCAGTTTACAAAAACCTATATCTACTATCTATTTTGCACTTGTATCACCATCTCTTCGCCGAACTAGTGCACCTATACAATTTACCATTGTATTGGGTGTGTTGGGGACACAAGAGACTCTTTGTTATTTGGTTGCAGGGTTGCTTGAGAGAGACCATCTTCATCCTACGCCTCCTATGGATTGATAAACCTTAGGTCATCCACTTGAGGGAAATTTGCTACTGTCCTACAAACCTCTGCACTTGGAGGCCCAACAACGTCTACAAGAAGAAGGTTGTGTAGTAGACATCAAGCTCTTTTCTGGCGCCGTTGCCGGGGAGGTGAGTGCTTGAAGGTATATCTTTAGATCTTGCAATCGAGTCTTTTAGTTTCTTGTTTTATCAATAGTTTAGTTTATAAAATAAAACTGTAAAAAATGGAATTGTGTTTGTCTCATACGCTTCACCTTTTTAATATCTTTCGTGAGTATGATGGAAAGGATAATTGTGCTCAAGTGCTAGCAGAAGAAATCTATAAAATGTTTGGCACTAAATCTTTGAATGATGAGCATGATTGCAATGTTGTTAGTACGAATTCTTTGAATATCTATGATACTAATGATGATTACACTAGTTATGATGAAAATGTCTCCTATAAACATGTCAATTTTTGTGGAGTGCATTGGGTTTGCAAGTACACACCAAATAGGGAAGATAGATATTGCAAGAGGCATAAGTACTTAGAAACTAAATTGTTGCAAGAAGAGCTAGATGATTGTGCTGAAAGTTTCAATATTTTTCATGCCCCTTGTGAACTTTGCAATGAACATGGTCATTTAAAGCTCCAATGCTATTTGTTTCATGATCAAGTCATGTCCAAACATTGTGATAATTTGATTACCCTTGAGCATCATAAAGAGCTTAGCCTTCTTTTGGGTTATGAAGAAATGAAACGTATAACTGAGGGTATTCCAAAGTTTAATCTTGATAGAGTTCTTGATTTTGATCTAGAGAATATTTATATGTATTGTGCGGTGAATTGCATTGAAAATCCTTATGTTGCCAATTACATAAAGAAAAGAAAACAAATAGAGGATGAAGAGAATACTAATGAAAGGGAAGAGACTTCCCAATATCCTCCTATTATTTCTTATGATGAATCAGGTAACGAGGAGGATCCTCCTATTCAACCAATCTCATTAATAAGGAGCTCCAAAAAGAGGATTGAACCCACACATGATGTGGTGAAGAAGAAGAAAAGAAAAAGGAAGAGAGGTAAAAAGATATCTCCCCCAAATAGTGCTGCTCCTATTAATATTGTGCCTCATGAAACTATAATTGTGGAAGATAATGATATTTCTTATGATCTTGAAAATCTTTTTGGCACTTGCTTGGAAGAATATGATAATTGCTATACTATTGGTGCTATCCATACTATTAATTATGAGAATGATTATGCTTATGATATGAAAAGGCCCAAGCTTGGGGATGCTATGTTTGATGAAGATGATGTTTTTGAGAATATATTTGCTGCAATTAATGTTTGTCCCAAGCTTGGGGAAGCTATGATTAATGAAGATGATATTTTTAGTCTCCCAAGTTTTGATATGCAAGTTTATAATGATGATAGCATGCCTCCTACTTATGATGGTACTTATGCTATAAAAAGTAGTGATTATATTTATAAAACTTGTCATGATTATTAGTACCCCTTCTCTGAACATTACTCTTTTAATGTGGAAACAATTTATAGTATTCAAGTCTCTTATGATACTCCCACTATTCCGACTGAGAAGAAATTTGCTTATGTGGAGAGTAGTAAATTTTATATGCTTGTAGATCATGAAAAGAATGATTTAGGTGCTGGTTATATTGTTGAATTCATTCATGATGCTACTGAAAATTATTATGAGGGAGGAACATATGCTTGTAGG
Organism: Triticum urartu; assembly: GCF_003073215.2. Lineage (NCBI taxonomy): Eukaryota > Viridiplantae > Streptophyta > Magnoliopsida > Poales > Poaceae > Triticum > Triticum urartu. The sequence continues at coordinate 27,567,338 of NC_053027.1, read as the reverse complement.
AATTGCAATAATATCAAGTTCCCTCTCTATGTGCTTAAAGTTTTGAAGTTATGCTTGTTTTACCTTCCTATGCAAGTTGATTATTGTTCCCACAAGTTGTTTGCTCACAAAATCCCTATGCATAGGAAGTATGTTAGACTTAAATGTGCTAGTCATATTCTTTATGATGCTCTCTTTATATTACAATTCTTATCTTTTATGTGAGCATCGTTGAAATCATCATGCCTAGCTAGGGGCGTTAAACGATAGCGCTTGTTGGGAGGCAACCCAACTTTATTTTTGTTCCTTGCCTTTTGCTCCTGTTTAGTAATAAATAATTCATCTATACTCTGTTTAGATGTGTTTTTATGTTTTAATTAGTGTTTGTGCCAAGTAGAACCTTTGGGAAGACTTGGGTAAAGTCTTGTTGATCATGCTGTAAAAACAGAAACTTTAGAGCTCACGAGAACTGCTTCCATTTTTATTTGGAGATTGATATTTAGTTAATTCTTTTTGAAGATGATTAATATATAAATTCCTAAGTTCCACCAATTTATTTGAGAATTTTATGAGTTCCAGAAGTATACGTTTGATCCAGATTACTACAGACTGTTCTGTTTTTGACAGATTCTGTTTTTCGTGTGTTGTTTGCTTATTTTAATGAATCTATGGCTAGTAAAATAGTTTATAAACCATAGAGAAGTTGGAATACAGTAGGTTTAACACCAATATAAATGAATAATGAGTTCATTACAGTACCTTTAAGTGGTGATTTATTTTCTTATACTAACGGAGCTTACGGGATTTCTGTTAAGTTTTGTGTTGTGAAGTTTTCAAGTTTTGGGTAAGGATTCGATGGACTATGGAATAAGGAGTGGTAAGAGCCTAAGATTGGGGATGCCCAAGGCACCCCAAGGTAATATTCAAGGAAAACCAAGAGCCTAAGCTTGGGGATGCCCCGGAAGGCATCCCCTCTTTCGTCTTCGTTCATCGGTAACTTTACTTGGAGCTATATTTTTATTCGCCACATGATATGTGTTTTGCTTGGAGCGTCAATTTATTTTGTTATAATTTGCTTGATGTTAGTTATAACAATTTTTTGCATCTTTTATTTCAATAAAAGTGGCATTGATAGCCTTTACTATGCCTATGTTACAAGTATACATGTCGCTGTTTGAAAACAGAAAGTTTACCGCTGTTGCAATAATTCCCTAGAAAAGTCAGAATGTGATAAAATTTTGAAACCTTTTGCATATTAAGCTCTGATAAATTTACTATAGTGGGAATTTTCTTTCATAATTTTTGGAGCTAGGGAAGTATGGATGTTGCAGCATTCTTTACAGACTATCCTGTTTAGGCAGATTGCTGTTATGTTTGCATTGTTTGCATATGTTTGCTTCTTTAATGATTCTATTTGAGGACAGGAATATTGAATATGCAGAGGAATTTAGTATGCAATGTTGAATAATAATTTTAGTGATTTGCTACAGTAGAGTATGATAAGGTTTTTGCAATGGTTTATACTAACTTACCTCACGAGTCCTTGTTGAGTTTTCTGTGGATGAAGCTTTTGAGATTTAGGGAGACCTTGATATGAGAGGAATTAAGGAGACACAAAATCTCAAGCTTGGGGATGCCTAAGGCACCCCAAGAAATATTTCAATAAGTCTCAAGCGTCTAAGCTTGGGGATGCCCCGGTTGGCATCCCACCTTTCTTCTTCAGCAACTATCGGTTAGTTTCGGTTGATCCTAAGTTTTTGCTTCTTCACATGATGTTTGCTATTCTTAGAATGTCATTTTATTTCGATTTGCTTGCTGTTTGAATAAAATACCAAGATCTTAAATTATTAAATTTTAGAGAGTCTTCACATAGTTGCATAATTATTCAACTACTCATTGATCTTCACTTATATCTTTCGGAGTAGTTTGTCATTTGCTCTAGTGCTTCACTTATACCTTTTAGAGCATGGTGGTAGTTTTATTTTGAAGAAATAGATGAACTCTCATGCTTCACTTATATTATTTTGAGAGTCTTAATAGCATGGTAATTTGCTTAAAATCCTAATATGCTAGGTATTCAAGAATAATAAAATTCTCTTATGAGTGTGTTGGATACTATGAGAAGTTTGATGCTTGATGATTGTTTTGAGATATGGAGATGGTGATATTAGAGTCATGCTAGTTGAGTAGTTGTGAATTTGAGAAATACTTGTGTCGAAGTTTGTGATTCCCGTAGCAAGCACGTATGGTGAACCGTTATGTGATGAAGTTGGAGCATGATTTATTTATTGATTGTCTTCCTTATGAGTGGCGGTCGGGGACGAGCGATGGTCTTTTCCTACCAATCTATCCCCCTAGGAGCATGCACGTAATACTTTGCTTTGATAACTTGTAGATTTTTGCAATAAGTATATGAGTTCTTTATGATTAATGTTGAGTCCATGGATCATACGCACTCTCACCCTTCCACCATTGCTAGCCTCTCTAGTACCGCACACCTTTCGTCGGTACCATAAACCCACCATATACCTTCCTCAAAACAGCCACCATACCTACCTATTATGGCATTTCCATAGCCATTCCGAGATATATTGCCATGCAACTTTCCACCGTTCCGTTTATTATGACACGCTCCATCATTGTCATATTGCTAGCATGATCATGTAGTTGACATCGTATTTGTGGCAAAGCCACCGTTCATAATTCTTTCATACATGTCACTCATGAGTCATTGCATATCCCGGTACACCACCGGAGGCATTCATATAGAGTCATATTTTGTTCTAAGTATCGAGTTGTAATTGTTGAGTTCTAAGAAAAATAAAAGTGTGATGATCATCATTATTAGAGCATTGTCCCAAGTGAGGAAAGGATGATGGAGACTATGATTCCCCCACAAGTCGGGATGAGACTCCAGACGAAAAATTAAAAAAAAGAGAAAAAAAGAGGCCATAAAAAGAGAAAAAAGGCCCAAACAAAAAATAAAAAAATAAAAAAATGAGAGAAAAAGAGAAAAGGGACAATGCTACTATCCTTTTACCACACTTGTGCTTCAAAGTAGCACCATGATCTTCATGATAGAGAGTCTCTCATTTTGTCACTTTCATATACTAGTGGGAATTTTTTATTATAGAACTTGGCTTGTATATTCCAATGATGGGCTTTCTCAAAATGCCCTAGGTCTTCTTGAGCAAGCGATGGATGCACACCCACTTAGTTTCTTTTGTTGAGCTTTCACATACTTATAGCTCTAGTGCATCCATTGCATGGCAATCCCTACTCACTCACATTGATATCTATCGATGGGCATCTCCATAGCCCGTTGATATGCCTAGTCGATGTGAGACTATCTTCTCCTTTTTGTCTTCTCCACAACCACCATTCTATTCCACCTATAGTGCTATATCCATGGCTCACGCTCATATATTGCGTGAATATTGAAAAAGTTTGAGAACATCAAAAGTATGAAACAATTGCTTGGCTTGTCATCGTGGTTGTGCATGATTTAAATACTTTGTGTGGTGAAGATGGAGCATAGCCAGACTATATGATTTTGTAGGGGTAGCTTTCTTTAGCCATGTTATTTTGAGAAGACATGATTGCTTTGTTAGTATGCTTGAAGTATTATTATTTTTATGTTAATATGAACTTTTGTCTTGAATCTTCCGGATCTGAATATTCATATCACAAGTAAGAAGAATTGCAATGAAATTATGCCAACTAGCATTCCACATCAAAAATTATCTTTTCTATCATTTACCTACTCGAGGACGAGCAGGAATTAAGCTTGGGGATGCTTGATACGTCTCCAACGTATCTATAATTTTTGATTGCTCCATGCTATATTATCTACTGTTTTAGGCAATATTGGGCTTTATTTTCCACTTTTATATTATTTTTGGGACTAACCTACTAACCGGAGGCCCAGCCCAGATTTGCTGTTTTATGCCTATTTCATTGTTTCGAGGAAAAGGAATATCAGAAGGAGTCAAAACGGAACGAAATCAACTGGAGAAGTTATTTTTGGAAGAAAACCCACCTGATGGACTTGTACCCCACGTCAGAAGATACGGGAGGTGCTCACGAGGGTGGGGGGCGCGCCCTCCCCCCTGGGCGCGCCCCCTGCCTCGTGGGGCCCCCATAGCTCCACCGACGTACTCCTTTCACCCATATATACCGTCGTACCCTAAAACTTCTAGAACAGAAGATAGATCGGGAGTTCCGCCGCCGCAAGCCTCCAGAACCACGAAAAACCAATCGGGACCCCTTTCCGATACCCTGCCGGAGAGGGGATCCATCTCCGGTGGCCATCTTCATCATCCCGGCGCTATCCATGACGAGGAGGGAGTAGTTCACCCTCGGGGCTGAGGGTATGTACCAGTAGCTATGTGTTTGATCTCTCTCTCTCGTGTTCTCTCGCGTGTTCCATCTATGGCACGATCTTGATGTATCCCGAGCTTTGCTATTGTAGTTGGATCTTATGTTTCTTCTCCCTCTCTACTCTCTTGTGATGAATTGAGTTTCCCCTTTGAAGTTATCTTATCGGATTGAGTCTTTTATGAACACTTGATGTATGTCTTTCCGTGCTCATCTGTGGTGACAATGGGATATCACGTGCCACTTGATGTATGTTTTGGTGACCAACTTGCGGGATCCGCCCATGAACCTATGCATAGGGGTTGGCACACGTTCTTGATTCTCCGGTAGAAACTTTGGGGCACTATTTGAAGTACTTTTATGTTGGTTGGATAAATCTGAGATTGTGTGATGCATATCGTATAATCATGCCCACGGATACTTGAGGTGACAATGGAGTATCTAGGTGACATTAGGGTTTTGGTTGATTTGTATCTTAAGGTGTTATTCTAGTAAAAACTCCAGGGTTGTTTGTGACACTTATAGGAATAGCCCAACGGATTGGTTTGAAAGAATAACTTTGAGGTGGTTTTGTACCCTACCATAATCTCTATGTTTGTTCTCCTCTATTAGTGGCTTCGGAGTGACTCTTTGTTGCATGTTGAGGGCTCGTTATATGATCTATCTATGTTATTATTGTTGAGATAACTTGCACTAGTGAAAGTATGAACCCTAGGCCTTGTTTCTTATCATTGCAATACCGTTTACGCTCACTTTTACCACTCGCTACCTTGCTGTTTTTATATTTTCAGTTTACAAAAACCTATATCTACTATCTATTTTGCACTTGTATCACCATCTCTTCACCGAACTAGTGCACCTATACAATTTACCATTGTATTGGGTGTGTTGGGGACACAAGAGACTCTTTGTTATTTGGTTGCAGGGTTGCTTGAGAGAGACCATCTTCATCCTACGCCTCCTACGGATTGATAAACCTTAGGTCATCCACTTGAGGGAAATTTGCTACTGTCCTACAAACCTCTGCACTTGGAGGCCCAACAACGTCTACAAGAAGAAGGTTGTGTAGTAGACATCAGCGGACGCGGAGGCGCTGGCCACCAAATCGTCGCTCTCCGCGCACCCGGCTTCTGTCGCTGCTTGCATGGCGCGGCCGCCGACATGGGAGTCTCGGCCACAGAAACGGGAGACGCGGTACGAGGCAGCGGCGTGGACGGCAGCAACGACGCCTGTGCGCCGCTCCTCGTCGAGCTGGCCTAGAGCGGCGATTTGCTGAACCGGGCACCGGCTTGGGGCGACAATTGGCTCTGTCGGGCGAGGGGAGGGAGGTGGATCAGCGAGCTGCATAGCTCGTATCCGGCGGGCTACCTAGCCGGCTTGGATGCGGAATAACTACTCTTCGTAAGCCATTGGAAGAGGGGACAAAATGGTGGAGGAGATAGGGGAGCGGTGGAGGTGTGCGATTCTTGGCCGGCGTTTGGCCTCGTTTAAATAGGAGATTAAATAGATGGCAGACGGGAGGAGCTCGGCCGGCGTTGCGTTTAACGCTGGACCGGTCATGAACGGACGTGTGTCCAGAGTGGGTTTCTCGTCTTCCACACGGGCGGGTTTCATGGAGGCGTTTGAATGCCGCACGGATGCGTGTTCAGCCGGGCGTGCCGCGAGTGGCGCCCTCGACTCTTACCTAGGACACCGCGCCATTCTTCCACTAACATGTGGGCTCTTTGGGTGCATGGCATGCATGTCAGTGACCCAACGCAGGCAACACACAACAGAGGAACCTTTGGTGGGCCAGTGAGGTCAGAAGCAGGCATTTCATAAACCGATGATTGTTCATTGAGTGTGACGTCATCTTTTTCATGTAGATAAGCCTACTATGTTGATAGCCCGTTCGATACGTTGTGATTCATAAAGACCGCTGCAAACATCAATGTTCTGCTTATCACAGATAAGATTGATTAATACCCGTAACAATCCATGTCCTTAACAAAGGGTGCATGCACGTATAGGTTGAACGTGTGTCTTGCATCGTGTGCTGTGTGCATGCAGGCGTGCGAGTGTTGCGTGCGTGCAAGGGTACGTTTCAGTGTTGCATGCATGGGTGCGTACGTGCGTGTGTTCGTGAGTGCATGTCTACGTGTCAGTGTTGCACGCCAGCATGCGTGCGTGTGTACGTGTCAGTGTTGCACGCCTACATGAATGCGTGTCTTGCGTGCGTGCATGTGTACGTGCGGGGTGAGGCTACATGTCAGTCGACTGACTTCTTCATCTCTGGTCATTAGATTTTCCAGCCGTTGGATACGAAATCAAGGGCCTCTAGTTTATCATCAAACTCCACCCCCCCTGAGCCGCCAGCCACCACCGACCGAACCGCCAGCCCCCGCCGCCCGCGGCCGGCCCCCCCCCCCCGAAACCACTCCCCACCGCCGGTCCGCCGCCGCACCGGCCATCCTTCTAGCCCCCCCCGGGGATCCCCACCCCACCGCCCAATGAACACCCCCAACCGCCGGTGACTGCCAACCAGTGGTCTCACGACTTCGAATACCCACCGACCACTAATTTATTACCATTTCTGTCCTTCATATACGCGTTGACGGGTGGGCCCTATGGTAATGTGCACTGCTGAATGTGGACCATTTGACTGGTCAATTGATCATGTTATCAACAAATTACGGAGCTGTATGGTGAGCCAGTGACCGTATGATCACCCTAAAATGTACTCCTATTTTATTAACACAGTACAGACTCAAACTACCATTTCTTTCTTTCATATACGGGCTGATAGGTGGGCCCCACTGTTACGCGCCACGATGGTGCAACACTAGTTGCGCCGCGTGGAACGTTTTACTGGTCAATTGATTGTGTCATCAACAAAATACAGAGTTGTACGGGTGAGCCAGTGACCGTATAATCATGATATGTATTTGTTTAACATGGTACAGACACAAGGGCTCATATATACGCGCAAGCACTCACCGCTATAAGCGCACACACGCGAACCCTACCCCTATGAGCACCTTCGAGAGAGTGGGCCAGCATATATGATCTTGAGATTTTACGAAGTCACTATAGGTGCCTCGTAGTCGAGTGGAACATCTCCTCCGACTGAACGTACGTTGCCGGAAAATACTGAAATTAACACAAGATAGATGCAAGCACCGGGACTTAAACCTTGGTGGGCTCGAGAAACCACTGTCCTCTAACCATCCAACCACATGTTGGTTAGCACGACAAAATGTATGTGGTGACCGTGATGAGCATATTCTGAAGTCCAGTGACCATATCGTGCTTTCGCTTCAAATACAATGACCGTAAGTGTCGTCAACAAAATACGGAGCACGCATCAAATGCAAAGTCCGTCAGTGTCATCAACAAAATATGGAGACGTATCGTGAGCTAGGTACCATTGTACTATTGTATATGCTTATTTTCTTAGTGGCCGATTGCGTGTGTGGTGTGGTGGACACATAATTTCTAGTTGTGGTGGGTCAACATGAAGACTCATGGGTCGGTTCCATCCTGCGCCACATATAGGTTGGACCGAGACGTGTTATACGAAGACCCATGTGGAGGACTCGGCGTACAACACGAAGCTACCAGAGTCGCGGAGGACTCTATCCCCACTGGTGATAAGCCGACTATATATGATTTGTAACCCTAGGCCCTTAGTATGTTATACAAGCTTGGGGGCTAGTTCGTCGATAGTATACACACACGCACAATGCCTGGTATTCACGTGTACTTTGTACACACCCCTATCACTAATATACAGTACCAGGAGTAGACTCTTTCTTCAACTGCAATTGAATTCTAGCATGTGCATGTGTTTATTTCATATTATCGATCCATAGAGTGAGAGCGGTTTGAAATACAGGCAATGGATGCTTTTGCAATTCATATATAAACATTAATTAGTGCACTCCATGTTGTTAGTGTGAAGCACTTTATACATTTGTCACTTGCATGGGTACATTCCAAATTGCTAGCTACGAAATAGAATACATGTCGAATTCAACATAAAGGGGGTTTCGAAGATTCGAATTCATAGGAAGTGCATTCATCTATTTGAACCCGAGATAATGGCATTTGTAAATCAGATGTAAAAGGGGGCATCAATCTTTGTTGTGATTTTGATCATGCTATATATATTCATACGGATATCTAAATTTTTTTTGCAACCAAGGAGATTATATCTGGAACCATGCATGAACTGAGGTAAGTTGCATATTTTTTAATATATACTCGTGTACATTGTATATTCAAATGTACCCCCTCCATTCCAAAATAATAGTAGCTTTAGGATTTTCAAGAGTAAAGATTTGTGAAGCTTGACAAATCCTGAAAGTTCAATTCAAGATAACCGAAAACGTTAATGCTTCTGCTCCCAAATATTGAACGAAGCACCAAATAGGCCTCTAGTCACCCGAAACCGCGCGAGACTAATGTTTTGGTGGTAGGAAATTACTGTCCTGACTCTGGCCCGTGTAGCCTATCAGCCCGATGTCCAAAGGTCTAAACCGGGGTAGGTTTGTAACTTCACCAAGACGCCAGAGAAGCATTCATACGCCGTGGGCGCCTACCCATGCGCTCGGCCGGAATCTATCCCGCCCACATTTGGGACACCTGACATGACTGTCCTACCCCCAACCCGCAATATGTTCGAAATTTTAGATGGGGGGAAAGTTTGTAACTTTTCCCAAATTTCAAACAAGCGCGTCTCAAACCAAAACATTGTTCCCCCTTAGTTCCCCGCCTCCCTCCGTTTCCCCATTCATACTCCGTGGGAGCGAAAACGCCCTGTCCACCAGCCTCCTCTGTCCTCCACCCCATAGCGGCCAATCCACCGCTGCCCTCCTCCATCATGCCGGAGCCGGTACCCCAACGTCGTCATCCAATGCAACCGCAACCGCAACGCCCTCAAGGACTTAGCAGCTGAAGCCGAGGCAGAGCTGCCTCCACGACGCCGACGCCGACGTGCGCTATACCAGAATCACTCTCACCACGCCATCCTGTGCCTCACTGCTGCGGCTCCACTTTCGCAACCGTCCACCGCACCGGAGCTGTTCCCACTACGCCGTCGTTCGCCGCCTCGGATCTGCTTCCCTGCCGCCGACAGACGGCCACCGCACCACACTCAACAACTTGGCCATGGGTTCGTCCAAGGCTGCACCGTCCTCCACAACTTCTGGTTTCCGGCGAACAACAAGAAGATCGTCGGAAAAACAGAAGGAGGACACATCACTGCCAGCGGAAAGAGGTACTCCTCTTCCCTTATTCGTGCAAATCGTACGTCTCCGCTCACACCTTATTCATCTCACGAAAGAAACTAGTTGAGCGCTTCTTACTGCATCTTCTTTGTGATACTAAATGCACAAGGTTTCCTCCCTTTTACTATTTCACCTTTGCTAGAGGTCAGTAGCCCGCCTGGATTTCCATTCCGAGTCAGTCGAACCGCAATTAAAAGAAGCAGCACCCGCTTAGGCGCGCAGAGCACCTAGTCCGCTTGTTCCCCGAGGAAGCGGCGCATCAGTGTCTATCATAGGGGTGTGGGGCGCAGGAGCTACTTGCGCCCGATCTGGAGGTCGGCGGGGCTTGAATGGATGGCCAGGGGGGTGCCAAGAACGGCAGTGCGGTGAGGTCGAGGGGAGGGCGCAGGCAGGGGAGGAATACTGGGCCGGTGGTCGCTGGCGTTTCGAGGAAGATCGTCAACATTGACTCGCTGGAGGTAGATGAAGGCGATCTTCCCATTCTTTGTACATCGGACGATGCAGAAAAATGGACTGACCTATTTGCTTTCAGTCGACTGTTATTTTCATAGAATCCTGTAGTAATTTAGTGTGCCATGCATGTTGTAGAGCTATCATATGTCTCCCTTCATTTATTTCTCACCGACCTGCTATCTGCTACCTTTACACTATACTAATTGTGCACACACTTCACCCATACTCACACTATTGTTTTTTTATGCATGGGTATTTCATACTCTGACGCAGTGTTGATGAATGCAGAAAAGAAAAGACAGAAGTCACTCCAGTGTAATTCAAAGATAAGCACTAAGCGTTCCAGCGCTCTAATGGGTGCAGTGTCAGCAGTTGGAGACAGTAAACGTAGCTCTGCAGTTGATGATCTCAATTGCCACACACAACCATCCCAGGTGCTTGCTTTAACTTCGCACTGTCAAATGTGGTTGCATGTTGCATATGGTGTCTAGCTTGTATTGCTTCCAATTTGGTTAAATTGCATCTGCTTACTTTACACATTATACCTTTGATAATGACATGCCTTCCTGTTTTTGATACATACTACATATGTCTATTAACCATGTTCGTACATCAAACTAATGCTCTTTTGTATCCCTCGTCAATCACTTATGATGAGACAGTCACCCAGGTGGTTTTCTGTGAGACGCCATACTCGTTTAAAGAGTGCAGTGTCATCCTCCCCACATGATTCACAAGAAACAACAAGGCTAAATGAAGATAGTCAACGTATCTCTCTTGTTGATCACCGCAATTCCTCCACACCACCATCGCAGGTGCTTGCTCTTACTTGGCAGTGTGATATGCAGTGTTCATCTTACATGAAAGTAGTGTTCGTCAGTATCATGCATCAATGAGTTCTGAAGAGCAAATTTTATTCCTTTTTCTTGTGGGTTTGACTTAACAAGGAAAAATCAAGAAAGAGGAAGGAAAAGAGTAAGGAAGGCAATGATGGTGGTCCTCTGCAGCAACGTAAACGGAGCATATGTACCGATTCTCCTTGTAGTGATAGTGCATTACAAGGTCCAAGTCTCCGCTCCCCTACTCCACCATCCAAGGTGCTTGCTCTAACTTGGCAGTGTGATATCTGGTTGCATGTTGCATATGGTGTCTAGCTCCTATTGCTCCTAATTAGTGTAAACTGCATCTGCTTAGCTTACACATGATACATGTGAATATGACACGTTTTCCTGTTTTTGGTACATACTATATCTTATGATAAGGCACCTTTAAGTCGCCACTGTGATATTGGTTGTGTCTTGCATATGATTTCTAGCATGTACTTCTTCTAATTTGTTGAAACGCCATACAGATTGAACTTGGCAGAGTGATATTGGTTGCATCTTTTATATGGTGTCTAGCTTGCAGTGCTTCTAATTTGTTGAAATGCCTTCTGCTTAGTTACCACATCCTAGGTGTGAGTATGTCACACCATCCTGTTTTTCATACATATTCCATCCTCGCATCATGTGTTTGCCTTTCATTCGAGTAGTGTTCATCAGTATCATGCATGAATGAGTTCTGAAGAGCGAATTTTATTCCTTTTTGTCATCGGTTTGACTTCACAATGCAAAATCATTACAGCTGAAGGAAATTAGTCTGGCAGTGGATGATGGTGGTCCTTCGGAGCAACTCAAACAGGGGGTCTCTACAGATTCTACTACGCCATCCTCCCAACAAGATTCGCAAGACAACACAAGGCTGGACAGTCAACGTAGCTGTGTAGATGATGAGCACATCTCCCCTACTCCACCATCACAGGTGCTTGCTCTAACTTGACACTATTATATGCGGTTGCATGTTGCGTATGATGTCTAGCTTGTATTGCTTCTAACTTGACTTGCATATGCTTACTTTACACATAATGCCTGTGAATATGACACGTGTTCCTATTTCTAGAACATACGTGTACATGATGAGCACATCTCCCCTACTCCACCATCACAGGTGCTTGCTCTTACTTGGAACTGTTATACGTGGTTGCGTTTTCCGTATGATGTCTAGTTTGTATTGCTTCTGATTATGTTGAATTGCATCTGCGTAGCTTACAACTTATACCTTCAACGATCACTTACCCATAAGACACATTTAACTTGGGATTGTGATGTAGGTTGCATCTTGCATTGTCTTCTAGCTTGTACTGCTTCTAATTTCTTGAAATGGCACTTACGACGAGACACTTTTTACCTGATAGAGTGATATTGTTTGCATGTTCATATGGTGCCTAGCTTTCATTTCTTCTAATTTTGTTGAAATGCCTTCCGCTTACTGTTTTTTCATACATATTCCATCCTCCTATTGTACGTGTGAATATGAAACGCTGCCTTTTTTGTATATATTCCATCCTCCTATCCTGCACTTGCCTTACATCAAAGTAGTGTTCATCTGTATCATGCATCAACCAGTTATGCAGAGCTAATTTTATTCATCATCTTGTGGTTTTGACTTCATAAGGCAATATCAGAAAATATAAAGGAAAAGAGTAAGTTAGGGGATGTTGGTGGTCCTCCGCACCAACGCAAACAGAGACTCTCTAGATTTGCCCCTGCTACTGCTAATGAAGTTGAAGTCCCAAGTCTACATGATGAGTTCATCTCCCATACTCCACCATCGCAGGTGCTTGCTCTAAGTTGACATTGTGATAATTGGTTTCATGTTGCATATGTTGTCTAGCCTGTATTTCTTCTATTTTGATTAAATTGCACCTGCTGAGTTTATACGTTATACATGTGCATATGACATGGCTTTCTGGGTCTAGAATACAGTGCATCTATCTATCATACCATGTTCTTACATCAAAGTACTGTTGTTGTGTATCCCGCATCAGTCACTCATGATTGGATGCTTTTAACATGGCAGTTTGATAGTGGTTGCATCTTGCATTGATTTCTACGTTGTACTGCTTCTAATTTTTCGAATTGCCACTTATGACAAGACACTTTTAACTTGGCAGAGTAATATTGGTTGCATATTTTATATGGTGTCTAGCTTGCATTACTTCAAAAATCCTTCTGCTTAGTTTGCACATCGTAGCTGTGAATATGTCATGCCGTCCTGTTTTTCTTACATATTCCATCCTCATACGATTGTCTTACAACCAAAGTATTGCTTGTCTGTATCATGCATCAATGAGTTCTGAAGAGTGATTTTATTCTTCTGTGTTGTGGGTACAGCTTGACACGGCAAAGTCAAAAAAGAGCAAGGAAAATAATATAGTAGGGAGTGCTGTTACTCGTCGGGTGAAACGGAAAAGGTTTTGCCGTCGAGATTCTGCTGGTACTTATAGTGAAGTAGAAGGTCCAAGTCCACCAGCTAAATCTACAAACACAGTATCACCTGCTCCACCAGCTGCAGCATCCGCTTCAACTGTACCAGCATCTCAACCAGTTACTCGTTCGTTTGCTCCGAAACTGGCCAGTTCCCAAGCTACCTTCACACCTAACACTACTTCCGAAGCACTGCTGACACAACAGGACATGGCAAGATCAGATGAACCTCATGAGCATCAACACCAAGACGGTACCTGACCGAGTCAAGTTGCAGTTGCATGCTCCTTTATATGTACTCTCACAGTTTGATGTACACTAACACTTTCCATATTCGTTGTTGAACTAGCACCACGGCGCAAGCGGAAATAGACATCAGGGATAATGCTTGACAGATTAACATAATCTAAAGGAGGAAGAATGGAGATCCATTTTGAGGCAGGTTTAAAAAGGCCACATGATGCTACAGAGTCAGCCAAGGTAGTATCAGAGGCAGCTGTTGCCGTTAGGTGTCATGCACGTATCCTCCCAACGTGGATCCAGTACAGGAATGAGAAAGACAATACCCAGTTTAACACCTTCCTTGACCATTTATCCCTAAGTAATGTTATTCATCGCAATTAGTAATATTGTCTTGCTCTGTACCATACTTTCTAGCTTCCTCCTAATAAGACTCACATTCTTTTTTCAACAGATGAGGTTCAAGTTGGATCCAAAAGATGATGCAACTAGAAAAGCATGCACTCATGTTTTTCAGTCTGCTCTGCGACAGTATCGATACCACCTTAAAAAATCTCACTTTGAAGGCAAGGCTAACAATGAAATCTCCCAAACATCTCTAGTGGAATATATTACAGATGAAGACTGGACAGCCCTCGTTAAACACCGGTCTGATCCAAAGTATCAGGTAGGCTATATGTATTTGATCAGGCCACATATCGAACTTGTATTTATGTATGTGCCTTACAAGTGTATCTTCTTCTAGGCTAACTATTTGAAGAACAAAACCAACCGTTCTAAAGTGAAATTCCAACAGAGCACAGGATCTCGTAGCTATATTGCACACTGCGAGGCTCTTGTAAATAGCTGCTACTTCCTTCTTTTTTTGTGCCATATTATCGTATCTATATTGACTTGTTCCAAATACAGAGGAAATCCTGTGCGGACCAAAAAGAACCTGAACCGAATGCAGTGCAAATCTTCAAGGATTGCCACACCGGCAAGATGAAGGGCATGAGCACACCAGTTCAAGCCGCTATTGTAAGTCCTTACTCCTCCTGCCTTGAACTGATTGGTACTGTGATGTGTTCATTTAACTACTTGGTTTGCAGCCAATGTCAGTTACTCTGTTCACTTTTATTCACAGTTGTCTTAACGTATCATTTCACCTTACATGGTTTAAAAGAGATGAAGGATATTCTTTTGGTCTTGATCTGTAATCTAGTTGTTATGTTCACATGCGCACACAATGATAAAATAGCCTGTTTGTTTTATATCTGTTTGCCCATGATATGAATGATGTCATATGTTCATCCTACTTTAAACCATGTCTCTTTATCCTTAGATGTCAACGAATGTGAGGAAATAGATAATACAGTAGGCATGCTACATGGACATATGTTCCGAAAGTGATTTTATTATGTAGTTGGCACTACAATACATGCTAATGTATTACAGTAGTTCACCAAAATAAGTTATGTATAAACGTTTAACCTACTTTGTTTGTTTTTGTCTCATTAGTAACTTATCTGGTACACTAATCTACAAGTTCAAACTTTCAGGAAGCTATGGAATAAATGATTGAACAACCACAACCACCTGAAGGTGACGAGGCTACTACAGGCACAATGTCATCTCTTGCTGCAGTGCGTCAGTATCTCTCCACTAACAGTGCAAAAAGCACCTTCCTGCATAATTCTGGGTTGGTTGTCAAGGTAACCTCGTCCAAATCGCCTACTGAACAAAATCTTCCTGCTAGACAGAGTGATATATCTGTGCTCTAGACACAAGTCTAATCCCTAATGGACGTTGTTTCGGAAACAAGAATAGTGGTTGAGAAATGTCGTCAAGATATGAATGGTTTTGAAACCAGACTATCAGACATTCGCTTCGTTGTTCAAGAGCAATGGCAGAAAAAGGTGGAGATCGTGCTGCTCCATCAGATTCTACAACCTGAAACATTAGCACTCAGGTCAAATGATCTGTGCTTCTATACATCTGATGGTGCTTTTATCTGGAAGGACCTTAAACTTTATGCCAACAGGCCTTTTGTTGTATGGTTGGAATTTATTTTGTTATGATACAACATTTATGATGCTGCCTCAGGCTACAGTAATTACGACGCTATTTTTGTACAATGTAGGTTTATCTTAGTAATGTATTTGGCCGAAAGCTTCGTAGGAGCCCAACATGCCAACATTCGTCGGGCCCATTCCAATTGGGCTAAAAACGATTACAGGCCGAAATTGGCATGTAGCCCACTAAAAATATCTGGGCCTAAATCAGCATAAGCTTTCATATTTTTCTGGTAGGCCTGTGCCCATAGTGGGCCTTTAACAGGCCTAAACATAATTTGGGCCCTCAGTAAAAATAGGCCGTTTACAGGTGTAAATATCTCGAGCCCATAAAATATATGGGCCTTTAATAGACCGAAAGTGAGATTGGGCCCTGATTGTGCCAAATAACCCACTGGACTTTAACAGGCCGAAATTCGTGCGGGCCGTAAATGCGCCGACCTAATACACGGGCCTTTAATAGGCCGAAACTTCGGTCGGGCTAGATTATCGTCATTTTTATATGGGCCGTTAATGGGCCCAATATGACGTTGGGCCACATATGGCCCATGGTTTACGTCCGACATTAACAGGCAGAAAATGACAACATGCCGAAAGTGGCCCAAAGCTATAGTGGGCCTCTAACATGCCGAATGTCGGACATGGCCGAATATGACCCAAATCCTTCACGGTCGTTTATGGGCCGAAAGTTTTGATGGCCTGTAAATGGGCCCAAATGAAGCCGGACCTTTAACATGCCGAAAATACACCGGGCCGTTATTCGGCCCAATTAATTAGCGGACTGTTAACGGGCCAGAAGTGACCATGAGCCACGTTGATGACAAGTTTAGGACAGGCCATTGACGGGCCCATTTGACAGAGAATGTTGGGCCTTTAGATGGGCCGGCCCATTATGGTCGGCAAAATCTTGTGGGCCTTTAGCTGGGCCGGCCCATTGTGGTCCGCAAAATCTTGTGGGCCTTTAGCTGGGCCGGCCCATTATGGTCTGCAAATTGTGTGGGCCTTTAGCTGGGTCGGCCCATTATGGTCCGCTAAATTTTGTGGGCCTTTAGCTAGGCCGGCCCATTATGGTCTGCTAAATCTTATGAGCCTTCGGTTGGGCCAGCCCATTTAATCTTTGTGGGCCACTTTTGGGCCGGTCCACGTGTCAACATATCATAGGCCCATCTCGACCGTTGGATGAGTGACACCTGTGCCAACGCGGAGCTGACGCGTGGATCCGTCAGCCAATGAGAATTTTACACATGGAAAATCCGCATTGGTCGTGGCTGTTTACGGGTTATCGGATCCAAAATCCGACCCGATAGCTTAACGGCGTTCCGTTACGGTGGATGCCACGTGTCGGTCACCCTTGATGAAAGCACTTCTGTGACGCGCGATTTATCGTCATGGAAGTGGACACTTCCGTGATGATAATTTTGGCAATGTCATGGAACACTTCTACGACTGCACAGGTATGACTATCTTGATTCTGTCATAAATTTGTCATGGATGTACATGCAGGACAGAAAACGCGACCTACTGTGACAAACACGTATCATCACGGAAGTGTACTTTTTTGTAGTGACGTATTGTATTGTTGCCATCGAGGATAACAAGATGGGGTTTTCTTCATATTGCATGAGTCTATCCCTCTACATCATATCATCTTGCTTAAGGCGTTACTCTGTTTTTAACTTAATACTCTAGATGCATGCTGGATAGCGGTCGATGAGTGGAGTAATAGTAGTAGATGGAGGTAGGAGTCGGTCTACTTGTCTCGGACGTGATGCCTATATACATGATCATACCTAGATATTCTCATAACTATACTCAGTTCTGTCAATTGCTCAACACTAATTTGTTCACCCACCATAGAATACTTATGCTCTCGAGAGAAGCCACTAGTGAAACTATGGCCCCCGGGTCTATCTTTATCATATTAATCTCCTATTACTTAGTTATTTCCTTTGCTATTTACTTCCCCTTTATTTTACTTTGCATCTTTATCATAAAAATACCAAAAATATTATCTTATCATATCTATCAGATCTCACTCTCGTAAGTGGCCCTATAGGGATTGACAACCCCTATTTGCGTTGGTTGCGAGGATTTATTTGTTTTGTGCAGGTGCGAGGGACTCGCGCATAGCCTCCTACTGGATTGATACCTTGGTTCTCAAAAACTAAGGGAAATACTTACGCTACTTTGCTGCATCATCCCTTCCTCTTCGGGGAAAACCAACGCAGTGCTCAAGAGGTAGCAATTATAAAGATGCTCTACAGGTGTCTCAGATGGTGTTTGTTGAGTTGGCATAGATCGAGATTAGGATTTGTCACTCCTTCTATCGGAGAGGTATATCTGGGCCCTCTCGGTAATGTACATCACTATGAGGCTTGCAAGCAATGTGACTAATGAGTTAGTTGCAGATGATGCATTACAGAACGAGTAAAGAGACTTGCCGGTAACGAGATTGAACTAGGTATGAAGATACCGATGATCGAATCTCAGGCAAGTAACATACCGATGACAAAGGGAACAATGTATGTTGTTATGCTGTTTGACCGATAAAGATCTTCGTAGAATATGTAGGAGCCAATATGAGCATCCAGGTTCCGCTGTTGGTTATTGCTACCTCTTGAGCACTGCATTGGTTTTCCCTTGAAAAGGAAAGGGTGATGCAGCAAAGTAGCATAAGTATTTCCCTCAGTTTTTGAGAACCAAGGTATCAATCCAGTAGGAGACTACACGCAAGTCCCTCGTACCTGCACAAACAAATAAGAACCTCGCAACCAACGCGATAAAGGGTTGTCAATCCCTTCACGGTCACTTACGAGAGTGAGATCTGAAAGATATAATAATAACATAAATATTTTTGCAATTTTTATGATATAGATTGGAATATAAAGATTGCAAAATAAACGGTGCCAGAAATAGCTAGTTGATGGGAGATTAATATAATAGAGAATAGACCCGGGGGCCATAGGTTTCAATAGTGGGTTCTCTCAAGATAGCATAAGTATTACGGTTGGTGAACAAATTACTGTCGAGCAATTGATAGAAAAGTGCATAATTATGAGAATATCTAGGTATGATCATGTATATAGACATCATGTCCGAGACAAGTAGCCGAAACGATTCTGCATCTACTACTATTACTCCACACATCGACCGCTATCCAGCATGCGTCTAGAGTATTAAGTTCATAAAAACAGAGTAATGCATTAGGCAAGATGACATGATGTAGAGGGATAAACTCAATAAATATGATATAAACCCCATCTTTTTATCCTCGATGGCAACAATACAATGCGTGCCTTGCTGCCCTTGCTGTCACTGGGAAAGGACACCGCAAGATTGAACCCAAAGCTAAGCACTTCTCCAATTGCAAGAAAGATCAATCTAGTAGGCCAAACCAAACTTATAATTCGAAGAGACTTGCAAAGATAATTAAATCATACATATAAGAATTCAGAGAAGAATCAAATATTGTTCATAGATAAACTTGATCATAAACCCACAATTTACCGGATCTCGGTATACACACCGCAAAAAGAGTTACATCGAATAGATCTCCAAGAAGATCGAGGAGAACTTTGTATTGAGATCCAAAGAGAGAGAAGAAGCAATCTAGCTGATGACCCACAAGTACAGGGGATCTATCATAGTCCTTTCGATAAGTAAGAGTGTCAAACCCAACGAGGAGCAGAAGGAAATGATAAGCGGTTTTCAGCAAGGTATTCTCTGCAAGCACTGAAATAATAGGTAACAGATAGTTTTGTGATAAGATAATTGGTAACGAGTAACAAGTAACAAAAGTAAACAAAGTGCAGCAAGGTGGCCCAATCCTTTTGTAGCAAAGGACAAGCCTGTACAAACTCTTATATGATGTAAAGCGCTCCCGATGACACATGGGAATATCTTCAAGCTAGTTCTCATCACGTTCATATGATTCGCGTTCGGTACTTTGATAATTTGGTATGTGGGTGGACCGGTGCTTGGGTACTGCCCTTACCTGGACAAGCATCCCAATTATGATTAACCTCTATTGTAAGCATCCGCAACTACAACAAAAGTATTAAGGTAAACCTAACCATAGCATGAAACATGTGGATCCAAATCAGCCCCTTATGAAGCAACACATAAACTACAGTTTAAGCTTCTGTCACTCGAGCAACCCATCATCTACATATTACTTCCCAATGCCTTCCTCTAGGCCCAAATAATGGTGAAGTGTTATGTAGTCGACGTTCACATAATACCACTAGAGGAGAGACAACATACATCTCATCAAAATATCGAATGAATACCAAATTCACATGACTACTAATAGCAAGAATTATCCCATGTCCTCAGGAACAATCGTAACTACTCACAAAGCATATTCATGTTCATAATCAGAGGGGTATTAATATGCATATATGATCTGAACGTATGATCTTCCACCAAATAAACCAACTAGCATCAACTACAAGGAGTAATTAACACTACTAGCAACCCACAGGTACCAATCCCGGACTTGGGGAAAAGAACTGGATACAAGAGATGAACTAGGGTTTTGAGAGGAGATGGTGCTAGTGAAGATGTTGATGGAGATTGCCCTCTCCCGGTGAGAGGAGAGTTGGTGATGATGATGGCGATGATTTCCTCCTCCCGGAGGGAAGTTTCCCCGGCAGAACAGCTTCGCCAGAGCCCTAGATTGGATCCGCCAAGGTTCCGCCTCATGGCGGCGGAGTTTTGTCTGAGAAGATGGCTTATGAGTTTTTCCCATCAAAAGACTCCATATAGCAGAAGATGGCCATCGGAGGGCCACCAGGGGGCCCACGAGGTAGGGGGGCGCGCCCAGGGGGGTAGGGCGCGCCCCCCACCCTCGTGGGCAGGGTGTGGCCCCCTAGTGAACTTCTTGTGCTCAGTATTTTTTATATATTCTGAAATTGACTTCCGTGAAGTTTCAGGACTTTTGGAGCTATGCAGAATAGGTCTCTAATATTTGCTCCTTTTCCAGTCCAGAATCCCAGCTGTCGGCATTCTCCCTCTTTATGTAAACCTTGTAAAATAAGAGAGAATAGGCATAAGTATTGTGACATAATGTGTAATAACAGCCCATAATGCAATAAATATCGATATAAAAGCATGATGCAAAATGGACGTATCAACTCCCCCGAGCATAGACCTCGCTTGTCCTCAAGCGAAAGCCGAAATCGAAAAATATGTCCACATGTTTAGAGATAGAGGTGTCGATAAAAACAAAATACGGACATGACGGCATCATGATCATTCTTAGAATAGCAACTTATATAATTCTTGTCATATGATCTCTTATGCTAGAGTAATAATTCAATCACAATCTCAAGTTTGAATCATAAACTTCATTGAAAACTAACAAACTATAATCTCAGTCATTGGAGCAATTGCAATTTATCATAACATAGGAAAGAGTCAATGTAAGAGCTTTTCAGCAAGTCCACATACTCAACTATCATATATTCTTTCACAATTGCTAACACTCATGCGATACTTATGGGTATGGAGTTTTAATCAGACACAGAGAAAGATATGGGCTTATACTTTTGCCTCCCAACGTTTTACCTCGAGGGTAATGTCAACAATAATAGTAGTCCTTGGTGCTGTGCCGCACATCAATGCTATGAAGAAGTCGGCGTGCATAGAGGGTGCGCGGATGGCCCTTTCCCGTGTCAAGACATACTGGGCAGAGATGGAGGCCACCACTATTGCAACACAGGGTTCGGCCATGGGCTGAGTAGCTGCCGAGCACTACTTTGAAGAGGTCCTTGAAGGTGCTCGTTCGATAGAGGCTCAGTGCTCGAAGAATATTATGTTCTAGTGACATGTATTCCCATTGTAAAAACAATGTTTTATTGAATTATGAAGGCTGTGTTTACACTTTTGCCCGAAAGTATTATGATGCCTCCTGTGCGGCCGTTTATGTATATATGTGTATAACCTGAAAGTTTGCAGTCGTCGGCTTCAGCCCCCACGCATATAATGCGGGGGTGTTCGCAAAAAACGCGTATTCACACTTGATCCAATGTCTTGGTCCATGAAGGAGGTGGTAGCGTAGCGAAAGAGGCAATCAGACTATATTGCTTTAACACTTTCACTTAGCCATAGGAGTTTGACGGTGGGCTACAATATAGCCCCTGGTACATCCACGCTCGTCCGAGTACGGGGCGCGTACGTACATGACCAGGAAACGGCCCTTCCTTAATGCGGAGGAATCCCGAAGATTCCGCTAAGTCATCGAGTGGTTGACCAGTCTCGCGCTTTATCATGATAGTCAGTTTTCAGCTTTCTCTACTTAGGTGCTCATCCAGATGAACCAGGGCACAATCACAGTAGTTCTCCCGGTGCCGCCTTAGCCGATAGAGCGGAACGTAAGGCAGCAAAACACGGGAGCCGGGAAACCCAACATTTGACCAAAGACATGATTTAGAGCTGATGCATATAAGGCCAAACTCGCGACGCTGAACACTCCCTAAGGTATTCGGTCTTTATAACATATGCCGGGCTGAACAATGCCCTTAATAATAAATTACGAGTGTCCTGGTACGTGCAATATTCTAACGTGGCCAGATGCCCATAACGTCAGCATCCTTCTCGGTTGTATGAAGTATCCAGAGGATTGTGAACAACAAGAGACAGTAAAAAAGGTTTACGCAGGGTCATAATCTGAAAAGAAACCTTTGAGCGGGTCCCTGCTGCACGTCTGCGCCTGTGTCTCCGTTGTGCCGTGTCCTAGATGGGTGTAGCACGATTGCCATCTGTAAAAGAGAAGAACTTAGGTGAAAGTTGCCGTGCCAGAAAATTGGTTATTATCAATAAACCATTAAAATTCAAGATAAGTCAGGTTGAGCCGAACTAGCCCTGATTACACGCGGGAAGCCCCTGGTATTGTCTATGAGGGTTTAACCATTAAACCAATCTTAGGTATGTCTGGTGATGCGCCGGACTCGTCTAACCGTGTCCGCGGTCTTGACGACCTGTCATTTATTCTGGCTGGTGAGGCCGTCTAGTGCTCGGCTGTTAAAGCCGCCGCACGTTCTTCCGCGCATAGAGAATGCTCAATATTTCCACTAACTGTGATGGTGCCACGTGGACCGGGCATCTTAAGCTTGAGAGAAGCATAATGCGGTACTGCATTAAAACGAGCAAAAGCCACTCTTCCGAGAAGTGCTTGATAGCCACTTCGGAATGGAGCAATGTAGAAAGTTAACTTTTCGCTTCGGAAGTTGTCGGAAGAACCGAATACAACCTCTAGTAGTAGAGAGCATGTGTAGCGGGCCTCTGGGCCTGGTATTACTCCCTTGAAGGTAGTATTACTGCTGCTGATTTTTGTCGGGTCTATCCCCATTTTGCAGACTGTGTCCTGATATATCAGATTTAGGCCACTCCCGCCATCCATAAGGACTTGTGTGAGATGGTATCCGTTTATTATTGGGTGTAACACCAAGGCAGCCAATCCTTCATGCCGGATGCTTGTAGGGTGATCCCTGTGATCGAAAGTGATTGGGCAGGCCAACCAGGGGGTGAACTTGGGGGTGACGGGCTCTACGGCACCTATGTCTCGGAGTGCATGTTTGCTTCTCCTCTTCGTCACATGGATCATGTTTACTGTTTTAACCTCTGGTGGGAATTTTTTCTGTCCTTCAGTGCTTTGCTGGCGAGGTTCGTCCTCGTCTTCGCTTGGTGTCTCCCCCTCCTTGTGTTCGGCCTTTAGCTTACCGGCCTACTTGAAGACCCAACATTCTCTATGGATGTGATTTGCAGGTTTGTCGGGGGTGCCATGAATCTAACATAGTTTGTATAGAATTTTGTTTAGGCTAGACGGTCCAGCTCTGCTACGTTTGAAAGGCTTTTTCCGCTGACCTGGTCGAGAGCCCCTGAATCCGGCGTTTACCGCCGTATTATCTGGGGTGTATTCTTTATTTTGACGCTTGCTTTTACTGCGTCGTGGTTTTCCATTGCCATCCCTGACTTCGGATGTGCTTGGGTCACTGGTGCTACTACGGGCTAACCAGCTATCACTACAAGAAATATGTCAACTTGTGACCACCACTATTGGTCACTGAAAGGTCATGGTTTTTCATTTGCGACCTTTTTGTGACCAAAAACAGAAGGTCAAAAGCTAGCGGTCATAAACTGACTATAGCGACCTTTCTTCTGGAATGGTCGAAGACGTTTATGACCAAAATATGTCTACTGTGGCGTTTTGGTCACTAGCAACCTCCCCAGGCCACGTAGGCTTCCAGCATGGCAATCTGACATGGCACAAGATTCAGCCCGGTCCAATTCGGTTTTCTACATGGGCCTAGCCCAACAATTCGGCCTATTTTTGTTTTTTCTGTCTGTCAATTTTTGGTTGGGTTCATGGGCCAAGCCCAATATTGCAGCCTTTTTATTGTTGGGTTGTGGCCTTTTTGTCTAAACGAATTTAGTTTTTTTCCAAAAGAAGGGTCCACTAGTCAGATGGGTCCCAGTTGTCAGGTTCTAGTAATAGGTTCCCATTTGTCATGTTGTGGTAAGTGGGTCCCATCAATTGAGACTCATATTCTTCATATTTCAAGCATTATTTAGATTTTCGGAGACAAAAACACACATGATACTTAAATAAGAGCAACCAGATCACATAATACAAGCTCTATC
Organism: Triticum urartu; assembly: GCF_003073215.2. Classification (NCBI taxonomy): domain Eukaryota; kingdom Viridiplantae; phylum Streptophyta; class Magnoliopsida; order Poales; family Poaceae; genus Triticum; species Triticum urartu. The sequence goes on along the minus strand of NC_053027.1, from coordinate 27,543,020 downwards.
CATTCCAATACAGAAGACCATACTGCTTTACAAGCTCTACAATTGTAATATAGTACTGCTTTACAAGCTCCTTCCATGTGATCACAAACTACCTGCTCCTGTCGTGAACATACTGGACTCGCTGGATGAACATAGTTGCCAACAAACAAAAGTAAGAAAAATAGGGTGAGTTCTTAGATTTAGACTCCTAACAAGCTCTACTAGATGAACAACATGCCGGAACAAACAAAACAACAACATGGCTTCCACTGTCATCCTGTTACATGAATCAGAGAAGAATTAGAATAACTGGGGAAAATATATGTCGTAGCTAACAAAGTAAGAAACAATAGTTAACAAGTCTGGGTCGTAGAAGCTAGAAGTGTCCCTTCAGAGAGACAAGAACTTAGAATTGATGCATGGATCTTATTCTAAACAGCACAAACACCATGGCAATAACAAATTAACAGTAACAAGATCAGTGTTAGCAGAATTAAGTACAAGGCAATCACGGGTACCAATCCAGTGCAAGTTAATAGAGAAAATATGTCAAAGTTACTCAGATTTACTAATGTGTTTTTCATACTACCAAATTGACGGTAAAAGATGTGTACTGATTCAACACTGCAAACTGATTTCTGAAACCTTTACCAAAACATTGTTTAGTCGCTTGGTGCTAAAGCGATAGATGTTGAACACTAACTGCCAGCGATAGTAACAACCAGCAGGTACTAACCAGCAGGTACTGCACCTGCGACCGCCATCACTAGCTTGGAAGCAATAAGCACATCATAGGTAGGATAGGAATCATCCTGGTTGTGTGTTCATGAATCACCTACATGTACCAGACCCCACCTACCTATCCAAATTGGTAAACAATTCAGATCTGCTCAATGATCTTGCAGGCTAAAGTTAGAGAATATGCCCAGAATGACAATGCCAAACCGTTTACATGTACCAGACTCCATCCACTGGTCCAAATTGCTAGCTAATCAGTTCACATATACTTGCAGAATATCAACAAACATGAACAACATGGCCAACTCAAATCAGAGCGTTTGGTCGGTCCCAGGCATGGATTTGGCACGCAGATAAGCAGTAAATCAGGAATCTGTGCTAGGTAAGGAGGGATTGAGACCGGAGAACATTACCATCCGGAGATCCCAGCTCGCAGAGGTGCTCTCCTCAAGGTTGGGTCGTGCACGGATTATAGCTACATTGATGTTGCATCCAGCAATTTGCAGGCGGCCTGTCGTGAACATGAACATATTATGTCAGGGAAAGCAGATACTTCGTCTAAATAAATACATCTTATTGCAGGAACATTTCGTTGATTCCGTGGTAGAAACGTATAACACAGATGATGATACACTAATACACTGTGCATACTTGAAAATGCCAGAAGAGTTAAAATTATTAAACGGAGAGCAGTCACGGCAACACAACATACTTGAAAATGCCAGATTTAGCATACCTCTATTCCTATGTACTACTACACATCGGTTAACAACTAGGAGAGCAACAGAGCATGCCAAGACTGCAATTGGCCGACTGATTGCTTTAGGTCATAGTGCCAAGAACAATGCTACATGTACAAGTACAACAAAATAAGAATCTCAGGCCTCTATAATTCTCTAGTTACTTAGGCAACAAACATCATTGCAAATTTTGATGAAATGCATAGGTCCAGCCGATGATTACACAGCAGCAACTACTGCAGACATTGGCTGGAGAAATGCTCATCTTTTTATTCATTGTAAAAGAAATTTTGAGTTCAAGCAGTAGTACTAGTTACTGACTACACATGTAGGTGCATATGCATGTTCATACTACAGACTATAGTACAACACCAACTTGACACCCGAGTAGTCCAACTTGATAGGTGGGAGTAACATTTACAGTATCAAGCTTGGACTTGCATCCCACATGTCAATTCTTCTACTACCTAGAAGCTAGAACATGCATATGCAGGTGGTATAACATAACATAAAGAGCAACGAGTTGATAAGTCTGCCCCAATAGTCTAAGTCGTGGAAAACCAAATATTTTAACTGATCGAGAAAGACCTTACAGAAATAGCCTCGTCCACGCCTTTTCTTAGCCCCAAACTGAGGCCTTCCATCATCCACTCGAATTCGCCATTGTTGCTTAATGTACAAAAGGTGCATGCCAGGAGGACGAAATCAAATGAATAAGAACCCCACATAAACAAAGAGGCTATACAATGATTCTGCAAAGTATATTCACATAAGTTTGCTTATGAAGCCAGAGCTAACAATCTAAAAATTCAGAATCATAGTGTCTCATTCGATAAATTATTGTATACACATGAATATTGTGGAGCTTCTAAGATAGGACACATGTGAAATGTATAGTACAATACTGTATAGTTGTTGTGTGCCTATGTATAATTAACCTTCAGTGTATCGCATCTCGAATACAATTAGACTACTAGTACCTAGAAATCATATGCAACTCTGTTTTTGCTCTAGACCAGCCACAAGATCATAAAAGAAATCATAAGTATCTGGTGCATTTGATATAATAAAGCAGCTGCCTGAACAAACAGAAGTTCTACATCTTCACTCTATAGCAACATTTCATGACAAATGGTGATATTTACTTTGTAGAAACATGTGATCATCTAAATTAACATGCTCCAAACTGAACCAAGCACTAAATTTACATTTTGACAACATCGCAGTGAATTTCCTTATAATTTTTGTACTACTACTAGGAGGTAGAAGATGATAATTGGTTTGGACGAGCAGTGCGTCTATCCCGGCAAGCCAATGATTAGCATTTAACACTTCTGAGCAAAGAGGCAAAACGAAGACTGGTGGGAAGGGCTCTGAACTACAATCCAGCACCTGATTCGTCAGCCTTAGATGCAGCCGCCCACCTGCGGTGCTTTCTCACGCAATCGTTACCAAGGTGCAGCGGCGGAGATCCTGGTGGGCGTCGGTGGTCTCATCCCTGATGGAACATTGCAGCGACACATTAGTCAGATCGGGACCAAGCAATTCACAAATCGGGAGGGGGTGGGATCTGGGCGCGCGCGTGCGCGATACCTTGGGGGTACTACTGCTGCTGGTGCTGGGGCGGCGGCCTTCTTGCTGGCCCTGCATGGCTTGTCGGGGTCCTCGTCGTCTCCTCACGCACGGGCGCGCCGGCCGTCGTGGTTCCGGCGACCTCAGATGAAGAGGAGGGCGTCAGCGTCCTTGGAGCGGAAGCAGAGGAGACCGATGGAGCGGAGACCAGTGGCAGGGTCGGAGACGAGCACGAACGCGTTGCTGGAGCTACAGACGGTGAAGACGGGTGTGCTGGTGAGTGCGTGCGCGACCTCGTTGGGCCCGAGTGTGAGGGACTGAGCGGCACTACAGGGCCCCGGCGAGCGCGGGACAGCAAATCGAGAGGTGAGGTTGGAGAGTAGTGTTGGAGGAAGGAGGAACGAGAGTAGTCATCGGCAGCTGCGTCGCCGCAGAAGCTGCAGAGGAGCACGGTGCGCGGCAGTGGGACGCGGGAGCTTCGAGAGGTGGGAGGTAGAGGGGAGGGGGAGCTCGATCTAAGGGAGGGAGACGGCGGTGGCAGGGATCGAGGGGAGCGCCGTCGATGGCGGCGGCGAGGAGATGGGGGGAGGAGGGGTGCGATGGGAGGAGGGGATTGATGGGATCTGGGTATGGTTTGGGTAGGTGGATGCGGCGCACGCACGCGCCTGCGAGCAAGCCAGCCACGGCGGCGCCCCTCTCTCCATTGCGGCGGTGCCTCTCTCTCAGTCTGGGGAGGGGGGAGAGGCGGCGAGAGTTGATCGAGGGAGAGGGGAGAGGCCGCGGGAGTGGATCGGGGGAGAGGGGAGAGGCGGCGGTGGGAGTGGATCGGGGGAGAGGGGAGAGGATCTGAGTTAGGGTTTGGGTAGTTGGGTTGTGGTTGGGTGAAGGGTGAGGGCTGTCGTTGGATGCGGAAGCATCCGACGGTGGTTGATGCGTGATCCGCGTGATATGCCCATGGACCAATCAGAACACAGCAAACCATTTGATGACCTTATGACCATATAAATTGGTCGTGATCAATTCAAGATAAAAATTTCATTCCATTTTTCAGTGCTCAAAATGATTTTTTTTGTGAAAGTCCTGTCAAATATGTGTTCAAATGATATCATATTTTGCACAAGTTTACATCGTGGATTTGCATACAATATTGACAAAGGGAGTTTTCATTTTCTTTGGACGAATTTTTTTTTTTCCATTTCTCGAGTGCCCAAAATAAGTTTTTTTGTGAAGGACCTATAATATATTTGTTGCAAAATTGGACCAAATCAATTTTCTAAAATACTAGGACATATCTAATGCACAATTGACCAAATGGTTGGGTGTAAAAAGTTTTGATCCACCTCTCGTGAAAAAGACAAATTTCTGCCGATTCAGCTGGAAGCGGGTCAAATTTGAACTGCAGCTGCCTCATAGTTTGCTATTTATTTTTTCCAAAAATCATTTTCTAGGTACATAAGTATCTACTTAATCATAGAAACACCAAAAAAATTCCAAGATTCAACCACTAGCTAGGAACGGTCATTCCCGCCGTTTTGACCGCATTTTGAAACGGGCATAAAAAATTCAAAAAAAAAACAAAAAATTGGGAAACCTTTGCATGGTGTCATTATATGTGGCCAAGTTCCTTGGAAAAATAACAAACTTGTAATATGGCAATTATTTTAAAAAAGTGTTCTAAAAAACGAGCTATCACGTGTGGAGATCAATGGCGTTCAAGCCAAATGATCAATCTTATGGCCACATTCATGGCATAGTTTGTTCAAATGATCTCATATTGTGCACAAGGGTGCATATTGGAATGGCAAACAATGTTGCCTAAGTAAGTTTTCATTTTCTTTCGACGAAAAAACCATTTTCCATTTTTCGAGTGCCCAAAAGGAGGTTTTTTTTGTGAAGGACCTCCCAAATAATGGTTGCAAAATTGGACCAAATCAATTTTATAAAATACTGGGACATATTTAATGCACAATTGAGAAAATTGTTGGGTGTAAAAAGTTTTGATCCACCTCTCGTGAAAAAGACAAATTTCCGCCGATTCAGCTAGAAGCGGGTCAAATTTGAACTGCAGCTGCCTCATAGTTTGCTATTTATTTTTTTAAAAAATCATTTCTAGGTACATAAGTATCTTTTTAATCAGAGAAACACCAAAAAAATTCTATGATTCAACCACTAGCTAGGAACGGTCATTCCCGCCGTTTTGACCGCATTTTGAAACGGGCATAAAAAATTCAAAACAAATCAAAAAATTGGGAAACCTTCGCATTGTGTCATCATATGTGGCCAAGTTCCTAGGAAAAATAACAAACTTGTAATACGGCAATTATTTTAAAAAAGTGTTCTCAGAAACGAGCTATCACGTGTTGAGATCAATGGCTTTCAAGCCAAATGATCAATCTTATGGCCACATTCATGGCATAGTTTGTTCAAATGATCTCATATTGTGCACAAGAGTGCATATTGGAATGGCAAACAATGTTGCCTAAGGAAGTTTTCATTTTCGTTGGACGAAAAAACCATTTTCCATTTTTCGAGTGCCCAAAAGGAGGTTTTTTTGTGAAGGACCTCCCAAATAATTGTTGCAAAATTGGACCAAATCAATTTTATAAAATACTAGGACATATTTAATGCACAATTGAGAAAATTGTTGGGTGTAAAATGTTTTGATCCACCTCTCGTGAAAAAGACAAATTTTCGCCGATTCAGTTGGAAGCGGGTCAAATTTGAACTGTAGCTGCCTCATAGTTTTCTATTTATTTTTTCCAAAAATCATTTCTAGGTACATTAAGTATCTTTTTAATCAGAGAAACACCAACAAAATTCCAAGATTCTACCACTAGCTAGGAACGGTCATTCCCACGTTTTGACCGCATTTTGAAACGGGCATAAAAAATTCAAAAAAAATCAAAAAATTGGGAAACCTTCGCATTGTGTCATCATATGTGGCCAAGTTCCTAGGAAAAATAACAATCTTGTAATACGACAATTATTATAAAAAAGTGTTCTTAGAAACGAGCTATCATGTGTGGAGATCAATGGTTTCAAGCCAAATGATCAATCTTATGGCCACATTCATGGCATAGTTTTTTCAAATGATCTCATATTGTGCACAAGAGTGCATATTGGAATGGCCAACAATGTTGTCTAAGGAAGTTTTCATTTTCGTTGGACGAAAAAACCATTTTCCATTTTTCGAGTGCCCGAAAGAAGGTTTTTTTGTGAAGGAACTACCAAATAATTGTTGCAAAATTGGACCAAATCATTTTTATAAAATACTAGGCCATATTTAATGCACAATTGACAAAATGGTTGGGTGTAAAATGTTTTGATCCACCTCTCGTGAAAAAGACAAATTTCCGCCGATTTAGTTGGAAGCGGGTCAAATTTGAACTGCAGCTGCCTCATAGTTTGCTATTTATTTTTTCCAAAATCATTTATAGTTGCATAAGGACCTATTTAATCATAAATACATGGTTTGGTGGTGATACGTCGAGGTTTGGGCGGCGACCGAGGGCCCCAACTCTAGAGCGCGTAAACTCGCATGCCCGCCGCGTGGTCACCGCGCGACCGTGACATTGCCATGTGTTCTGCGCGGCCTAGGCATGTCTAGTGGGTTGGGCACTCCACAGGTTAGTGCTAGGAAGAAAATTACAACATAAGATTCTCACGAGGAGACCGATCGATGCTCAAACATGAATTAGCAGCCAAGTGTTTGATTAGCGGTATGGGAAATGTACATGGCTAATGGGCGTGAGTTTTGGCTGAGGATGATCAGTTACTAAGAAGACCGTGTTCACAAATTTTCAGCTCAAAAGGAGGAGCCTAGGTGGTACTTGCTTTGCAAACTACCACACTGGACATAACTATGAATGTTGAAGCTCGGCTCAAAATAATGAATGTATTGAGCTAGCATTTGGTGGAGGATGGTTATTTGGGCATAGGAAAGCATTGTAGAAAATGGATACTATTTGGACATGCCAAAGTGGTACTTCCTTCACAAACTGTTGTTCTGAACAGAATAGGAAAATGAATATTTTTGAATTATTTTTGAACTAGGAAAGGAAGGTTTTTACATATTTGACGAAGATATGACCCAAAGAATTTATGCGATTTTTTTGGGAATTTTGGGAATGACAGAAATATAGGTTGCTTCCCAACCTAGGGCAAAAACTGCCACATGGACATGACACATAGGCAAAACTGATGAGATGGCGCCTAGTCATCGCAACCCACCACAATTTACAAGGCTATGACCATCCATATTGGTCATTAACAACTAGAAATAAGGCAACGGACTAGCGCTGTTTGCTTTATGACCATTTCGTGTAAGGAAATTATGACCTTTCTGACCAAAATGGTCGCAATGGTTTAGGGTTTGGAGCCCCCCAGACAGCTTTTGACCAATTGGTCTAAAATGGTCATAAATTTATGACCAATTCTTCGAGGGTCACTGACAGAAGGTCATAAGTTGACATATTTCTTGTAGTGTATCTTCGCCCGCGCACAATCGGGTCATGAGGCTTGTCTAGGCTGCCATTGTTCTCAGTTTATCTTGCCCGAGGTGTCTGGCGAGCCATTCATCTCAGACGCTGTGTTTGAAAGGTGCTAAGGCTCAGGCGTCCGGACAGTTGATGATTTGGTTCTTCTTAGTGAGAAACCTGTTCCAAAGCTTTCAGGCTGACTCTCCGGGCTGTTGAATTATATGACTTAAATCGTCTGCATCCGGAGGTCGGACATAGGTCCCTTGAAAATTAGCCCGAAAAGCATCCTCGAGCTCCTCCCAACTTCTAATTAAGTTTTCGGGGAGACGTTTCAGCCAGTGCCGAGCTGGTCCTTTAAGCTTGACGGGCAAGTACTTGATGGCGTGGAGATCATCTCCGCGAGCCATATGGATATGGAGGATAAAGTCCTCAATCCAGACCCCAGGGTCTGTCGTACCGTCATACGCCTCTATGTTCACTGGTTTGAATCCTTCTGGGAATTCGTGGTGCAGCACCTCATCGGTGAAACATAGGGGGTGTGCGGCACCCCTGCATTTGGATGTATCATGGCGTTCAGACGGTTGTAGTATTCGGTTTTGATTTTGTGCCGCAGCGCGCTTCCTAGATCCATAGATGGATATGGTCATACTGGATTTTTGGCGCAAGTCCTCACGTAGATCGTGTGTTGACTTATGTGCAACATTGTTAGCCGCTCTATCATGGTCACAAGGTGGTTGATCCGGCCGATTGGCCGTTTTATTTTTTGGCTGTGTGGGCTCTAAGGCCTCATCGTCGAATTCGGGTAATAGCTTGCGCTTTGGATAGCTCTTTGTGTGGTAACATCCACCGTACTTTTCTTTGTTGTCGAGCACTTTGTTCCATCTGCTGTTGAGCGTATTTTGTGCGGCCTTAAGCCTTTGCTTCTGCTTCTTCAGACTCCTCACTGTGGCAATGAGCCTCCTGCAGAGGTTCTCTTGTTCCAAGTGCGTTTCCGGGATAATGTTTGCGTCTTTGTCCGGACTGTTTTCCTCCCCAGAGGGAGTGTGATGAGCTTTATCCTCGGCGTCGCCGTGTTCGGATATCGGATCCTTACTATGTTCGCCCTTTGCAGTTTCATCGTGCTCTACCGCTCGGCCAATGTGGTCGTCGTTTCCTTTGGAGTCGACTGGATTATTATTTTCACTTGCGCTGATATCGCTGTTTTTGCTATGGCGGGACTTAGCGCGGCGCCGCTGACATCGGCGCTTGGGTTGCTTCTTGGAGGGGTCATCCTCCGCTGTCTCGTCGCCATTGCCTTCTTTGGGTGTATCCACCATGTATATGTCATGTGATGAAGTGGCGGCCCGGTGCCCTGTGGGCGGTGGTTCCTGTTCGTCTCCTGCATCGTCGTCCATATCGTCGATGTCTTCGGAGTCGAAGTCGAGCATGTCGGTTGAATGGTCGATAGTGGCTACTAAGTGGGTGGTGGGTGGGGAGCAAATTTCTTTGTCGTCCGCATCCCATTCTAGCTGGACATAGTTCGGCCAAGGTTCTCCTGACAAGGAGAGAGGCCTTAATGAGTTTAGCACGTCGCCAAAAGGTGAGTGCTGAAAGATATCCGCGGAGGTGAACTCCATGATCGGCGCCCAATCGGATTCGATAGACATGGACGCAGGCGGCTCGGAGTCCATGGTCGGAGACGAATCGAGTGGTTCGGCAACCCGGCTCTCGTAAGGGGCGAAGTCAATATTCGGCTCTATCGCCACTGAGAGTGCGGCCTCCATGGCGGGGTCTATCCACCCGTCCTCGGATGACGCACTTTGTTCCGGATTGAGGGTCGGAGTAGTTGCAGATGCGATCTCCCAAACACTGTCCGACGGCAGAGTTACGTCATGCTCATCGTGATCGTGCGGCGCACCTGGCGTGGGCTCGAATCCGTCCAAGATCAAGTCTTCGCGGATGTCAGCACTGTAGTTTAGGTTTCCGAACTTGACCTAATGGCCAGGGGCATAGCTCTTGATCTGCTCCAGATGGCCAAGCGAGTTGGCCCGCAGTGCGAATCCGCCGAATACGAAGATCTGTCCGGGGAGGAAAACCTCACCCTGGACCGAATCGTTACCGATGATAAAAGGAGCCATCAAGCCTTACGGTGACAACACAGTGGAACTCTCAATGAAAGCACCAATGTCGGTGTCAGAACCGGCAGATCTTGGGTAGGGGGTCCCGAACTATGCGTCTAAGGCAGATGGTAACAGGAGGCAGGGGACACGATGTTTACCCAGGTTCGGGCCCTCTTGATGGAGGTAATACCCTACATCCTGCTTGATTGATATTGATGATATGAGTATTACAAGAGTTGATCTACCATGAGATTGTAGAGGATAAACCCTAGAAGCTAGCCTATGGTATGATTGTTGTCGTCGTACGGACTAAACCCTCCGTTTATATAGACACCGGAGGGGGCTAGGGTTATACAGAGTCGGTTACAAGGGAGGAGATCTACATATCCGTATTGCTAAGCTTGCCTTCCACGCCAAGGAGAGTCCCATCCGGACACGGGACGAAGTACTCAATCTTGTATCTTCATAGTCCAATAGTCCGGCCAAAGGATATAGTCCGGCTGTCCGGAGACCCCCTAATCCAGGACTCCCTCAACCTCCACGCACCAAAGTTCAACTCCCTTCTCCATGAAAGGATAATCCTTGTAGACTGCATCTCCTTCAAGATGAATGTGCTTCATCATGTCCTTCAGGATTTTCGGGTAATCCTGATCACTAATCAGGGTCATGATTGTTTCCGGGCCCTTGAGAAAAGAGTCGTAAAGGGTTTTCATCTGCAGGTTTAAGATAGAAGGGGTACTCAGGATAATGTATCTATTTCCTTCGGTGAAATGTGGTTATTTTTTGGGAAGGTTTGGGTCAGCTTGTCCATGGGTTCAAGGTTTAAGTCTGGGTGACAAGTGAGGGAGGCACTCACAATCAACCAAGAACTCATGACACCTCATATGAGATTTCAAGCATATCAATTTTTATTTCTTTATGAACTATTACAATTTCCATTTCATAACTCAACTAAACATCCCCAATAATAAAAGAGTATTCCACATTTATTACATGCTTTATTCCAATATCAAGATCTCAACTACTCTGCTCAAGCTTTCCTCGGGTCTGAACATTCTTTGACAAAATGTCCTACTCCTTTGCAGCGTAAACAAATGGCGTCAGACAAATCTAGGGGCTTCCTGGTGGTTATCTTGGCTCCTTGGGTTCTTGGCTTCCTTGCTGGGCATTTGCTAGCGTAATGACCTAAATCCTTGCACCTATAACAAGTGATATGACTCAGGTCCTTTTCTGTAGAAATTGGGTTGTTCTGGGGACACATGCTCTTTCTCTTCCTTGACTTCTTCATTCTGATCAATTCTTCTATCTCTTGTGGATCAAACTCCACTTCTTCTGTCAGGAAGTCTCCCAGATACTCTTGGCTTTCCTTCATGCAATACTGTGAAAAATGTCCTTCTTCTCCACATGAATAGCAAGCATTGGAGTAAAATCTATTTAGGCTTTCTCCATCAGGGTCGTTAACATCTTCCTTCCTCACAAGTTCTTTTAAACTTTCCCTAAGGGCTTCTTTCATTGCTTCCTTCTGCTGCTTGGTAATTTCTTGTACCTTGGGGCACTAGGCAGGGTAGTGCATAGTTCATTCACAGAAGAAATAAGTAACCTGCGTAGTTGGGCATTCTTTAGCTTGGTGATTTCCTTCACAAGGATGGCATCCATCCTTGTGTTCTTCATGGGTGTGTCCTATTTCTCCGCAAACCTTGCAGGCACAAGGTTCCTTCATCAAGTCATCACCGTGCTTCCGGATAAGACGGGATCCCAACAAAGTCTTCTACAATTCCACCAAAGTTTTTGCTCCATTACATCCTTGTATGGCCTGATGCATTTTCCACCAGGTTGCAGCACTTTTTGTAAAGTACAGAAGAGCGTATTGAACCTCATACTTTCTTGCAACCAAATTGCTCCTAAAGTGATTCTCCATTTTTTGAATCCATAGCTCTGCCTCCAACTGAGTGATCGGTCCAGAGAATACAAGTCCATCTTCATTCATCATCTATTGGGTCCAAGGGTTTTGGGATGAGATAAGAGGGATATAGAGAGATACACACAATACAAACAATATAGTTTTGAAAATAAGTTTTATTTGTGGCTGTCACAAAACACACACAAAATATGACAGCTCACAAATCATCGCATGTAACGTGAGTATACAACAAGGGTTTGGTTGTAGCTTCAACTCTTCTAATGCATGATGAAATCCTCTTTACTTTGAAGTGGCCATCAGTTGGCCGATATCTTGCCCTTCTCAGAGTGGTCTCATCAGTTGATCCTCCGTGTGGTCAAAGGGAAAAGGGCATTGTCTAACTATTTGAGGTAAAAGGGAAAGATTTGATAAAACTCAGAAAAGAAGAGAGGTAAAGGATCTGTTTGAAAATAAAGTTTTAGAGAAATCCTTTCCTAAGGGCTTTCCAGTTTCTAGGGTCACGTCCTACAGTCAACATGTGCTCTGATACCATCCTTGTAGTGACCCGACCTTAAACGGTCAAGCCTTTGTGTATCCGTGCCATCCCTCGATTGGTATGCTGGCACACACAGTACATCAATGTATATATCAAAGTGCAATCACATGTATAAATAACGTAAAACTGATATATACCTCATTAATCTCAGCGGAAACAATCGAACGGGTGTGGAGTCCCATCAACACCAACGGCAAGTTGCGTGTAGACCGTAACCCTACAACATAACTCTTACTCGTCGTAGAAAATTCCTACAACATAAGACATTGCAGCCCTGTAGGTCAGTACATTGAATGTATTGGCAAGTCACATCATAAGAATAATGAACCTATTTGTACATGCAATTTGGCTGCTGGAAACCACTAAGTTTAGTTTTTGCATAAAGCTAGTTTTTCCCTAGAATAAAAGATATTATTCTACCACTATTGTATAGCATAGGATGAGTTGGTAAACCCAACTCAATCCATTTCCAAAGTTAAATTTAAAACCCAACTGTTTAATTAAGAGTGATGAGATCTCCCACCATTTCCACTACTAGATGCTCAAGTTGTCCGTAACCGGGGACACGACTAATCGATTAGGTTTTAACACTCTGCAGAGGTTTGCGCACTTTTCCCTACAAGACTTGATCACCTCCCTTGAAATTCTCGCACTGCCTGGTGTTTGAGAACAGGATGACCGAGTCATAGTCTTTCGAAAGTATTTCCCCTTGACCCACGGATAGGCCTGTACACCTACTCATTCTACATCTGCTAGCCTATCCCGGAAGAGGTCACACTAACTACTCAACTAAGCCAGAGCCCATGTTGGCTTGTGGTTGCACACGTAAGCTTCTTGAAATGAGAATACAATTGATCTCTTTGTGCCTGAGCGGCCGACCACTAGTGGTTCACCACCATGGATTAACCATGCATGCTCCCACCGTACTTCGCCACCATTCAAACCAAATACCGCCCAAGTAGTTCATTTACATGTCTTGGTCGTGATTACTACTTTGTCACTAATATCTCACCATGTTCGCTTCCCATACCACGTCTACATTTAGCGAGGCAAAAATAAACTTACACGACGGTGACAAGGATGTATAGATCAGACCTACCTCAAATGAACTACTAGGTAACGACATAGCCATCTGGCAACAATAAATCCTACCATGCAATCCTACCACAAAAGGACTAGGTGCAAAATATAAAACATAGGTAATTGAACGAATTATCAAATGTGAACTTGCCTGGTAATAGTTGATGAAGATTATATCGCTCTCAGAAATTTACTTAATAGAACGATTCGTCACTCTCCGATGACAATCTATAATGCAAACATTGCATTCACATAAGCAATCATTCCAAAGAGCAATAACATGCAACATAAATGACTCGGAAAACCAAATGGGGATCCAACACACATAACTTGCATGCAAATAATTCTAGGTGCAAAACAATAAGTGAACTAAGGTGCTAAACTGTGATGTGATCTATCGTGCATATAAAGCATAGCACTAAAACTATCATGGACAGATAATAATTGTATGAAAAGTATCGTTACAATGGTCCAAGTGGTAGGGTTTGGCTATGGTGACGAAACGCAGAAAGAATCGACTTAATTGGAGCTGTGGTTTAGGAGATATGGGCATTTGAAGTTTGAATTCAAATCTGAATAATTTCAAATTTGAATCTGACAAAAGTTTACAAAGATGATACCACTGGATAGATCTAAACAATATGAAGAATTTGCCACTAGTTTCATCGAATTTGGAGCTACGGTTAAAAAGTTGTGGCTAATATAATATCAGGGACTAATCTGCTAATTACGGGGACTAGATGGTGAAATAGAAAATAAACTAAAAATGCGAACAGGTCCTCAACCATGTGGCAGATTCCTACTGACCGAGTAGCGTTAGCTGCGGAGGCTATTCGGCGAATGTCGCTATCTAAGCAAAACAGCTAACGCGGTTTAATACAACAAAAACCGAGATCGGTTTAACTAAACTGCACGGTTTATTAAAATCCGGAGTTAACTGATCTAACACTAATAAAAAAACAAATGGGGCGAACGGCTTCTTATCGACGACGACGACGAGAGGAGACGGCGGCGCGGGCGTCGGGCGGCGGACGGGCGGCGGCTCCGGCGGTCCTCAGCGGTGGCGAAGTGGTCGGGGAGGTCGGGGGGGGGGTGGGCGGCGGGCGGGGGGGGGGGGGGGGTGGTGGGGTCGCCGGCGACGAGCGGAGGGAGGCGGCGGAGCTCTGGTGCTCCGACGAGAGCGCGGGTCGTCCAGGCGGCGGCTCCGCTGAGCTAGAGGCAAAGCAATCATGTCAAAACAGAGTGTGCGGATGTGGGCATTCGAGTGACGAAGAGAATGGGGGTCGGGGTGCACCACCGGCAACGGAATCGACGGTGAGGCGGCTCGGCTCCGGCGAGATCCGAATGGGCGGGGCGGCGGCTACAGGCGATGTGGGGAGCAGAGGAGGGGCGGGATCGGACGAGGGCGTCCCGGGGAGCGGCGGATAAGCTCATTCGAGCGGAAGGCGGCCGGCGGTTTCGGGCGAGCGCGCTTGTCGGTGTCAAAACTGGCGGATCTCGGGTAGGGGGTCCCGAACTGTGCATCTAAGGCGGATGGTAACAGGAGGCAGGGGACACGAAGTTTTACCGAGGTTCGGGCCCTCTTGATGGAGGTAAAACCCTACGTCCTGCTTGATTAATATTGATGATATGGGTAGTACAAGAGTAGATCTACCACGAGATCAGAGAGGCTAAACCCTAGAAGCTAGCCTATGGTATGATTGTATGTTGTCCTACGGACTAGAACCCTCCGGTTTATATAGACACCGGAGGGGGCTAGGTTTACACAAGGTCGGTTACAAAGGAGGAAATATACATATCCGTATTGCCTAGCTTGCCTTCCAGGCCAAGTAAGTCCCATCCGGACACGAGACGAAGTCTTCAATCCTGTGTCTTCATAGTCCAGCAGTCCGGCCAAACGATATAATTTGGCTATCCGGAGACCCCCTAATCCAGGACTCCCTCAGTAGCCCCCGAACCAGGCTTCAATGACGATGAGTCCGGCGCGCAGTGTTGTGTTCGACATTGCAAGGCGGGTTCTTCTCCAACTTTCAAGTGTTCGTAAGCAGTGTCCGGCTCCATAAATGTTGAACCTCTTGGCTTCTATGCCCAATAAGGGCTATCTCCCACGCGTCAAATGAATACGAGGCGCCAGGGCGTTTCATTCGCCCCCCTAGCCAGATAGATAAATTGTCTATTAAAGGGACAGGGATTCTTATATCCGATCCACATCATCCTCCCCCAGCGAGAATTCATCAGAGCGTGCTTCGGAAAGATCCATTCCAGCATGGCCGACCTCCGCAGCTCCTCCTACCGCCCCCGTAGCCCTATGCCCGGTGATTGGGAGAGGTGCTCAATCCTGCACAGTCGATTAGTCAAGCTGCAGACTAAGGGATTTCTCCCTCCGGCGTATACGGTGCCCGTTCGAGCCGGGCTCGCCACCTACAATGGCGGGGCGCAAGCGGAGAGTCTTCCTTGTCCCTCCATGGGGGAACGGGTCTGCCTTGTTCCTTATTTACTAAGGGGACTCGGATTTCCAATTCATCCGTTCCTCCACGGGCTCCTGGAGTTCTAAGGCCTCCAATTACACAATCTCACCCATGCCTCCATTCTACATATCGCCGGCTATGTTGCTCTCTGCAAGTTGTTCCTGGGCTGCGAGGCTCACTTTGAGCTGTGGAAAAGGCTATTCTGCCTTGTCCCTCGCACATAGAGGGAATCACTTTATCAAGTGGGCAGAGCCAAAATATGGCACATCACTGATACCGGATACCTGTTCGGCACCCCGAAGAAGCCTTCCGAAGACTGGCCTTCAGAATGGTTTTATATGGAGGACGTCCCCCTTTCGAACCCTGTTCGGCGGGGTCTTCCCGAGTTCAACAATGCTCATTTGAAGAAGCGCCGAAGTTGGCTCCCACGGAGCCCCCAGGCGGAAGACAACGGAGAAGTCCTTTATCTGATGAACCGGATCAAAGCACTGGCTCAATCAGGATTGACAATAATCAAAGTTATGTCGATTTTCATAATGCGGGGAGTGCAGCCACTTCAATATCGTGGGCACCCCTTGTGGTGTTATAACGGGGCGGATGACGCCACCCGCTGCGGGCGAAAGGGTCCGGACAATGCTGTTGCTCTAGCTTAGAGTCTGTCCGAACTGTTCAAGGGTGAGGAGGAGGAGTTCACCTGCATCAAGCCATGGGATGGATTCTCCATGTACAATCCTCCAAGCTGGGTAAGTTATATCTCCCTGCTCCCATTTTTCCCGCATTCTTTGTCGTAAGTATTCACCTTGCCACTTTGCGGCAGGAACTGCGGAAAGCCACAAAGGAGGTCAGCAGACCTTCTCCACAACTGGAGGACCCTGACCGGGCCCTCGACTCTGGACTCGAAGAAGATTCGGTTATATCCGTGGAGCTGATAGACTGGCAGTTCTATCAGTTAAGCTGCGACGATGCCATGGTGGCCATTACGACCGACCATCCCGGACTGCTCCCTGCATCACACGTAAGAAAAACCAAAAATCCCAACTCAAAAACTAGGATCCCCTTTTAAAAACTTCACCCACCATATACACATGGCATTTTACAGGGAAGGCATTCGGGACGCCCTGCCGAACCCATGGCAACGCGCCAACAGGAGGCACCGAGGCCGGGTAGGCCAAAAAGGAAGGCGGTCAGGACGGAGACGCCGGCGCAAAGGTATAACAAACCCCGCTCTGTGGTTATCGTCTTTCTTGAAATATAATGATGCCCGCGTTTCTTTAACAGGAAAAACGCTCGCGGGAATATGTCCGGCGATGTTACTAATCATGCTTCCACCAGCCGGGCGCCCGGACCGGACATAGAGGCGGAAGCCGATATGGGGCAGGCGCCAAATAATCCCCCTACAGAGGATGCGGATAGATTATCCGCTACAAACTTAGAAGTGGAAAGCGCCATGAATCATAGGCGCCGCCGGGCCGTACTCCGCGACGCTTGTTTCTCACCAGAGGCGTTCGACGCCTTCAATTCTAGAGAGGCGTACCTCCGTGCTGCTCAAGATGGTCTAACCAGAGCCACGAATTAGTATGTAAAGGATGTACGGGTGAGTAAATCTGAAGATTTATATGTATCAGTAACCCCTGAGACTTGAAACAGTTAGCAGAACTGATTTAAGGATCATCTTTAATGTGCAGGATCTTAGAGAGAAGAATACTAGGCTTTCCCAGGAGCTGGAGGATTGCAATACCCAACTGGGGGCCGCTCTTGCCGCATTGCAGGAACAGAAAAAGCCTCCCGCTGGTAACATTTACTTTAAAGAATGGTGGTTACCATATAGGCTGCGGCGTGTCTACAGATCTAATAATTGATTTTGCATATGAGTCTAGAGAAAGTCCGGGGGACCAGCATGTTATGTTACAGCTAGAGGCTGGCAAACACGTGCTGACTAAGATTATGCTGGAGAAAAACAATCTCCAAGACGCCAACATTAAGCTGAACGTGGAACTAAAAGACGTTCGGGGCCAGCTTGCGGACTCCGAGAAGGAGAATAAGCGGCTTCAGTGCGGCATTTTCAGTAAGTGTTTGAACGAATCCTTTTTAGAGGAATTCGACGAAGAAGCTGTCTAACAGCGTTATGTCTGTAGGTATGCTGACGGGTTGTCCCGCAGAGGAAATGCCCGGGTCTGCGGGTGATCTTCTGTCCGAGCTGTCACATCTGCATGAACAAGTTCGGCAGGTGATGCAGGGCGTTGCCCAGGCCTTGTAGCCGTCCGTCTCCCTGCCAGAAGGCGTTGTAGAGCTTGCGGAGAAGCTGAAGGGAGCACGGCGGCTCTCCCATTTATGGAAGATATCAGCCTGCCGATAGGGCGCCAGAGAAGCCTGGGCCATGGTGAAGACGCGGTATACCAAGGCAGACAAAAATCACATGGCCGAGGTCGGAAAAGAGATTCCCCTTAGCTTGGTTTATGGGCAAGTAGAATTAGCCGCAAATTATTCTCAACAGGATTGTAAGCTGGACCGCCTGTTGGATGGTATAGAGGAGGAATTTAGTCAGTCCGTATGACTATGTAATTAAAGTGACATGTATAATGCCTTCTAGCTGGATTGTAGATCATTTGTCGTTGCGGACCTTTTTGCTTCAACCTCCGGGCCCGATAGTCCGGAGTGAATCCGAATACCCGCTCAGTTATACAAAACCGGGGTATGCGTGGAGACCAGGCGTAGGGGTCATTAGTGATTTATCAGACAAGTGCCCAACTAGTTATGTTATATTACATGGGTAGTAAGAAACATCTTCCAGGGAGAATAGTTCCGTTAAGGGTTCCTTTCCCTGGGTAAGCATGCCCTAAAGTGCATGTTCGGACTGCGATAAGAAACGCAGAAAAAGCATCTGGGGGCAGATATGGACAATAAATAAAAATCATGCTTTGTTCACCGACCGAATATTCCCTTAAGAACGCTAGCTTTCGGCTTCACCCAGTCTGAGGTACACATCCGGCTGACCAGGCAGTAACAATCGCAGAGGTGCTACCTTATGCCCTAGCCGAATTAACGAGAACATAGGGCATAGATACAAGAGCCAGGCAACCTAGCTTGGCAAAAACTTAAGTCATATCGATGCATATAATGGTGAAAAAAGGTACATGCGGAAGTATAACACATGTGTTGGGCGTGAGGCCTAGATAAATAATTTAAGCTTCTGTGAAAGAAGCCCCCAGGTATGAAGAGTGTAGCTAGCGTATCTGTAATGTACAAGCGAGGCACAAGGTGACCCTCGAAGGCAAAGAGAAATAATAAGAGAAAGAAAGCAAGGGAAACAAGACAGATGATGTATATGCAGAAAATGGACAAAGGGAGGGGACTAACATAGAGTCCGGTGCTAGGCGTAGAATCTTCGGAGCCTGGCCGCATTCCATGGGTTCGGCTCGAGTCGACTAGTCGATGCATCCCGCAGTCGGTACGCTCCACCGGTCAGAACTTGGTCAATAATGAAGGGACCTTCCCATTTGGGCTCCAGCTTGTTCTTTTTCTTATCCGGCAGGCGTAGAACTAGTTCGCCAACGTTATAAGTTTTGGCCCGTACTTCTCTGCTTTGGTATCTGCGAGCCTGTTGCTGACAAAATGCGGAACATGCTTTGGCTACGTCGCGCTCCTCCTCCAAGGTGTCGAGACTGTCCTGCCGATCGAGCTCGGCTTCTCTTTCTTCGTACATGCGCACTTGAGGTGAGTCATGAATGATGTCACAGGGCAAGACTGCCTCTGCGCCGTACACCATAAAGAAGGGTGTATATCTGGTACTACGATTCGGCATGGTCCGTAGCCCCCAGAGTACGGAGTCGAGCTCCTCTACCCAGTGCGTGTCAGACTCCGTTAAGGAACGCACTAATCTGGGTTTAATGCCGCTCATTATAAGACCGTTTGCTCGCTCGCAATGACCGTTGGTTTGTGGGTGATAGACTGAAGCATAATCGAGCTTGATGCCCATTTTGCTGCACTGAGTTTTACCTCGTCGGCCGTGAAGTCCGTGCCATTGTCAGTGATGATGTTGTGGGGGAGTCATAACGGTGTACAACCCCGGATATGAAGTCTATCACCGGTCCGGATTCGGCTGTTTTAACAGGTTTGGCCGCTATCCATTTGGTGAATTTATCCACCATGACCAGTAAGTATTTTTTCTTGTGGGTTCCCCCTCTAAGGGGTACAACCATGTCAAGCCCCCAGACCGCAAAGGGCCATGTAATGGGGATAGTTTGGAGGGCGGTGGGTGGCATGTGGCTTTGATTTGCAAAGAGCTGGCAACCGGCGGAACATTGGACCAAGTCTTGTGCGTCTGCCCGGGCTGTTGGCCAATAGAACCCTGTGCAGAAGGCCTTGCTTACAAGGGCCCGGGCTGCGGCGTGATGACCGCCGAGTCCGGCGTGAATTTTTGCCAAAAGATTCCGCCCTTCCTCTTCGGAGATGCACCTTTGAAGGACTACGGTAGTGCTTTTTTTTGTACAATTCTCCCTCATGGACCCTGTAGGCCTTGGATCACCGCACTATGCAGCGTGCCTCATTTTGGTCCTCCGGAAGTTCCTGTCTAGTTAGGTAGGCCAGGAATGGTTCTGTCCACGGGGCAATAATGACCATTATTACGTGGGCTGAAGGTGTTATTTCGGTGGCAGAGCCTCCCATTGTGTCGGAGTATTCGTTATCGGGCATTTTGGCCGGGTCCGGACTATTATTACCGTCGTCTCCTTCCCATACTATGGATGGCTTGGACAGCCTTTCCAGAAATATGTTGGAGGGGACCGTATCGCGTTTTGGGCCGATGCGGGCGAGGACATCCGCCGCCTGATTGTTTTCTCGAGCCACATGGTGGAATTCGAGCCCCTCGAACCGAGATGACATTTTTAGGACGGCATTTTGATAGGCCGCCATTTTCGGATCCTTGGCGTCAAAGTCTCCATTTATTTGGGATATTGTGAAGTTTGAATCCCCATGCACCACCAGGCGTTGAATGCCCATGGAGACTGCCATCCAAAGACCATGCAACAGAGCTTGATATTCGGCTGCATTGTTGGAGTCTGTATACAATATTTGCAGTACTTACTGAACAGTATCCCCGGTAGGGGATGTCAGGACGACGCCAGCCCCTAGACCGGCCAGCATTTTAGAACTGTCGAAGTGCATGATCCAGTTGGAGTATGCGTCGTACTCTTTAGGGAGTTCGGCCTCCGTCCATTCGGCGATGAAGTAGGCCAATACTTGCGATTTAATGGCTTGTCGGGGTTTGTAATATCATTAAGTAAGTCCCATTTGGCAATCCGGCCCGTAGTGTCGCGGTTGTTTATAATATCATTAAGTGGCACTTCCGAGGCTACCGTAATCGAACACTCTTGAAAGTAGTGTCATAGCTTCCGGGACGCCATGAATACCGCATAGGCTATCTTCTGATAATTTGGGTACCGTGATTTGCGTGGAGTGAGGACAGTGGATACATAGTATACCGGCTTTTGAAGAGGGAAATTATGTCCGGCAGCTTCTCGTTCGATGACGAGCACTGCGCTTACAACTTGATGAGTTGCCGCAATGTACAATAGCATTGGTTCGCCAATGTTTTGCGCGGCTAGGATTGGGTTGGTTGCCAAATTGGCCTTTATTTCTTCCAATCCGGCTGTGGCAGCGTCCCTCCGCTCAAAGTGTTCGGTGCGCCGAAGAAGGCGATAAAGGGGTAAAGCTTTTTCTCCTAAGCGGGAGATAAAGCGGCTTAGAGCCGCCACGCATCCAGTTAACTTCTAGATTTGTTTGAGGTCTGTTGGTGTAGCCAACTGTGACAAAGCTCGAATTTTGGCCGGATTAGCTTCAATACCCCTACTGGAGACAATGAAACCCAGGAGCTTTCCGGCTGGTACGCCGAAAACACATTTTTCCGGATTGAGCTTGATGTCGTATGTTCGGAGGTTGTCGAATGCGAGCCTCAAGTCATCTATCAAAGAGTCGACGTGTTTGGTTTTAACAACCACATCGTCTACGTATGCCTCTACTGTTTTGCCGATTTGTTTCTCCAGACATGTCTGAATCATGCGCTGATATGTTGCGCCTGCGTTCTTGAGCCCAAAAGGCATTGTGTTAAAACAGAAGGGACCGTATGCTGTGATGAATGCTGTAGCGGCTTGATCGGACTCCGCCATCTTTATTTGGTGGTAACCGGAGTATGCATCGAGGAAACACAATGACTCGTGTCCTGCGGTAGAATCAATGATTTGATCGATGCGTGGGAGGGGGAAGGGATCCTTTGGGCAAGCTTTATTGAGGTCTTTGAAATCGACACAAAGGTGCCAAGATTTGTCCTTCTTTGGTACCATCACCAGGTTTGCTAGCCAGTCCGGGTGTTTTATTTCTTTGATGAATCCGTCCTCCAATAGCTTGGCTAGTTCCTCTCCCATGGCATGTCCCTTAGGTTTGGAGAAACGCCGAAGAGCTTGCTTGACCAGCTTGAATCCCTTTAGGATATTGAGGCTATGCTCGGCCAACCTGCGTGGGATTCCTGGCATGTCTGAGGGATGCCAGGCTAGTATATCCCAGTTCTCGCGCAGGAACTCTCGTAGTTCGGCATCCACAGCGGGGCTTAACTGTGCCCCGATGGATGCTGTTTTTGTAGGGTCCGTTGGGTGGACTTGGAATTTGACTATTTCATCCGCTGGTTTAAAAGAGGTGGACTTGGATCTCTTGTCGAGTATCAGATCGTCCCTGTCCACTGTGGAGCGTAGCGTGGTTAATTCCTCGGCCGAGAGGGCTTCGGATAATGCCTCGAGGGCCAATGCGGCTGTTTTCTTTTCGGCATGGAGTGTTGTGTCCGGATCGCTGGCGAGAGTGATGATTCCGTTGGGCCCGGGCATTTTGAGCTTCATGTACCCATAATGAGGTATGGCTTGGAAGATTGTGAATGCCTCCCGTCCTAAAAGAGCGTGATAACCACTGCTGAACGGGGCCACTTGGAATGTAATTTCTTCGGACCTGTAATTATCCGGCGTGCCGAATACCACATCTAGTGTGATTTTCCCAGCACAGCGTGCTTCCTGACTGGGGATGATTCCTCTAAAGGTTGTGCTACTTTGCTCAATGCGGTTCCAGTCTATTTCCATCTTTTGAAGAGTTTCCTCATAGATGAGGTTTAATCCGCCGCCGTCGTCCATGAGTACTTTGGTGAGTCGAAAGCCGTCCACGATTGGACTGAGGACCAGTGCGGCTGGTGCTCGGGCTGTTCGGAATTTAGGATCGTCACTGGCATTGAAGGTAATAGCCGTGTCACTCCATGGATTTATGGCTGCTACGTGGCAGATTTCAGCCATGCTGCGGAGTGTTCGCTTGCGCCTATTATTTGGCGCGAAGGTCTCAAAGACCGTTAACACCGTATTGTTGTCCACGGGATGGTGCTCTGTGGTATTTGGGAGTGGTAGATCCTCACCACTTTTGGCCACCTGCCGGAGTATCCAACATGCTCTAAGGTTGTGCGTTGGCATTGTATCCGATGTACTATGAATTTTGTAGGGTCCGTTGAGCCATCCCTCCAGTACGGTTCCATACCCTGTAGAGGGTTTTTGTTTTTGGTAGTTGACACGGGTGTATTGTGACAATGCACCCTTTTTGTTTCGGACTGGGTTTATATTCAGGGCCTGATTATCCCAGAAGTTTATTTCGGTTTTCCAGGCACTTTCCATCGCATAGTACTTTCGTACTATGGATGCCAAGTCAGCGAAGTGTGTTATCTCACGGCGATTTATGGCATTAAGGATTCCCTGGTCCGTGCAATTATTGTAGAAAAATAGGATTGCGTCTTCCTCGCGACAGTCCTTAACCTTGTTCATCGCAAGGAGGAATCCGGCCCAATAGTGATGTACTGTTTCCTGGGGCTCTTGCCTGATGTGGGAAGATCGCTTATGTTTGGGTGGGTGGGTGGAATTGAATCCGAACCCTCACCTGATCTGGGATCTAGGGGCCGAGGAATTTCCAATTTTGGAAGTTCCGGTTCCGAGGTGTGATCCGATAATCCTGGCCCGCTGCCTGACTCTAAGTTCAGGGATTGGATGTTGTCCTCCCGCAAACGGGCGTCCGGCTCAGAGAGCTCGGGAATCCGAACATAGTTGGTCCTCAAGATGGAGGAAAGGTCGCCGCATTGTTCCTCCACCACTGCAATATGATGGGTGACCGGTGGAGAGTTAATCTCCCTTTGATCGGGTTTAAGCCCAATCCGATCATAGTCTGTAGCGACTCCCAAGGCGGCGATGCGATCTAAGAGGTCGTTTAAGGAGGTGAGCTCCATTGGATCCATCTGTTCGGCGAATGCAGATTTGACGTGGAGGCTGTTTTCGATGTCCCGAGAAGTCATCGTCGGCGCGGCGGCCGAACAGGTGGTCATAATGAAACCGCCTAGCCGGAGAGTTTGGCCGACAGCCAAAGCTCCCCCGACAGTAGTACCGTCTTTAAAGACGAGACGAGACATCCTTCCTTGTGGCGACGGCACAGAGGAACTCTCAATGAAAGAACCAATGTCGGTGTCAAAACCGGCGGATCTCGGGGAGGGGGTCCCGAACTATGCGTCTAAGGCGGATGGTAATAGGAGGCAGGGGACACGAAGTTTTACCCAGGTTCGGGCCCTCTTGATGGAGGTAAAACCCTACGTCATGCTTGATTAATATTGATGATATGGGTAGTACAAGAGTAGATCTACCACGAGATCAGAGAGGCTAAACCCTAGAAGCTAGCCTATGGTATGATTGTTTGTTGTCCTACAGACTAAAACCCTCTGGTTTATATAGACACCAGAGGGGGCTAGGGTTACACAAGGTCGGTTACAAAGGAGGAAATATACATATTCGTATTGCCTAGCTTGCCTTCCACGCCAAGTAGAGTCCCATCCGGACACAAGACGAAGTGTTCAATCTTGTGTCTTCATAGTCCAGCAGTCCGGCCAAAGGATATAATCCGGCTATCCGGAGACCCCCTAATCCAGGACTCCCTCAGCGCTCGCGAGCTCATCCCGAGCGGATTGAGCGGCAGGTTGGGGAAGACAGGGGCAGGCTCCATCTACCATCGAGAGCAGCGTACGTGCGAGAGGGAGACGAGGAGCGGGCGACGAGCCGGCGAGCCACGGGCGACGGCCTCGGCCTATCGGCCGGTCGGCCGATCGGTGCGCCCCTAGGCTGAAGTGGCCTTGGTCCAGGTGGTGCGGTGTGCATGCATGTTTTTTTGTTTATAGAAAACGTTGTGAGGTCAAAAAAACTCCAATGAATTCATAAAAAAATACCGTAGTAATTCCTAAAATCACTACTGATAATATATAGAATAATGAACATTAATCCCAGCACATAGAATTTTGAAAAAAATTTATCTAATGCAGTAAATGCACTTTAGGCCAATATAATAAATTCCAAATAAACTCCAAAAACTTCAATGGTTACTATAATGAATCTTCCAACTCCTTTATGTTTGAGGAAGTCATTTTATCCCCTCTCCTTTATTTTCTTTGAGTGAAAAATAATATTTGAACATTCGAGAAAACTCCAACATGGGATAAATCATGAGATGCAAATGATTTCAAATATTATTAAAATAACCTCTATTGGTTTCATAATCCATTTCCATACTTTATTTTTGATAATTGAAGGACTCATATTTCCTTCTCTCTTTATTTTATTTGAATGAATGGAAATGTTTTTGAAATTCAAAACGGAAAACTTTCCAAAAGTGAACCAAATGAAATTCAAAAGCGCTCCTCATCACTCTCCACTCTGTTTCATATATTTTGAAGAAGTCCTGTTATCTTCTCTCATGAAAATCCTTGAGTGGCATAAAGTTTCTGATTTGAAATATTCTCATATGGCATTCAAATCATTTTCAAACCCCTTTTCATTTCTTTAAATGGAAGAAGTCATATTATCATCACTCTAAGGTTTTTGTAATGAAATGAATTTGAATTCATGGAGATAAAAAAATGCAAGGTGTCGGTGTACAAAAAGAGGGGTATGCTTTTTGTACCCCTATAACTGTGCATGGGCAGTCTGAGCCACGGGCACCACCACACTGAGCAAGGAAAGGGAGGTGAGCCAAGGTAAGGCTGAAGCTCAGGAGAAGCAGAACGATGCCAAGACCAAGACCACAAAGAGCAAAGGGGATGAAGCAGACTCCCCCCGGCAAGGAGGCGGTTTTAGCAAACCCGGCAAGACCCGTGCCGTGGCAGCTCGCCCCACACCTACGTAGTGAGTCACCCTTGAGTCCACTGCCCCCATGGGGCAAGGATTCGGGAGACATCCCTGTGGTGGCATGCAGATCTTGGTGAAGACGTTCAAGATCAGATACACCCTTTAGAAGATGATGATCCTTGGGGGGATCCCAGCCAAGGAGGACCACAAGGCCCCCAGCAAGAGCCTTGTCGGGGATGACAGCAGGCGCCACGTCAAGACCCTTGCCGGTGCCCCGGCAAAGCCCTTGCCAAGAACACCCGTAGGGCTACCATCAGGCCCACGCCGGTCAAACCTCCACCGCCGTTCGCATGCAGCTGCCGACCCAACTAGCTGAGCAGGCACCTGCGTGGCGGCATGCTGATCTTCATGGAGACCCACCACTGCGCCACCTCAGCTGCCTGCCTGCCTACATGGCACCGCGGGCGCCGCTGGCCAGGGCGCGTGTCGACACGAGAGGGAGCGACGACGCACGAGACAGGGCTCTCCCCCGTCCCCGATAAAGCAAGGACACCTGGGCAAGACGCATTAAATGCACCTTGTCATGTAATGCGAGGGATAACCTCACATCACTGTACCCTTTCCACCTCCTGTGTGCCACTGTGGCAACCCCTTTCCTATAAAAGGAGGCCCGAGGCGACCAGGAGGAGGATTCGGCTTTTTGGAGCTCCTCACGCCCCATAGCTATCTCAAGAACACAAATATACAATACACCAAAGCAGGAGTAGGGTTTTACGCATCCTCGCGGCCCGAACCTGGATAAA
Source organism: Triticum urartu (assembly GCF_003073215.2). NCBI lineage: Eukaryota > Viridiplantae > Streptophyta > Magnoliopsida > Poales > Poaceae > Triticum > Triticum urartu. Next base: position 27,516,432 of record NC_053027.1, on the reverse strand, counting down.
CAAACCGTGTGCTTTCTGTTTGATCGGCTCTTCTCACGACCCCGCGCCCCGCAACCGTAGTAGGGATTCTTGTGATCCCATAGGTGTCGTTCCCACCGACATCTTTGGCGCGCCAGGTAGGGGGCGCAGTTGTGAGAATCGGCTCTAGCAGTTAGCCCAGCACTCCTTCATCTTCGTGACCCTTGAAGAAGAAAGGAGGCCAGAAGATCGACACTCGAGCGATCGCAAATAGAAGCTAAATTACACTGAACCCTTATTTGTGCTACCTTTCTTATTTGAGGTTATTCCCCCCGGAGATATTTGCTTTGTATGAGAAACCTGCACGCCAGGGGGCTCTGCCACAATCAGCAACGTCCTTGCCCTGTTTCGATTCCACTCAATAGTTCAAGCGGCTGCGTCGAGAATGGCAGAGTAACCTTCCGCGATCTGCAACGCCCCCGATTCTGACTCGAGTCAAGCTCGACAGTTCGAGCGGACGCGTTCAGAACGGAAAGGTGGCTCGTCCGGCAGCACGCGTACCCGGCCGGCCATGGGGATCCTTCCCCAAAACTCCGGTAGGGGCTTCTACGCCGACAAGCCTTCCCGATTGACGTAGGGCACGCATACAAAGAGGAATTGAACGGGGAAATAACATGCATGAAAATTAAGAGTACTTCAAAGTTATATTACATCACATCATAGCTGCGGTTCTAACTAAAGATAAAATTTGTCTTGGTCGGGAACCCGCAGCGGCAACGAAGAACGGGATGCCTAATCCCGGCGCTGGCCTTCCACCCTCTTGATTTCATCGATGCAGTCGGTGATGGGCTTGATGCGCTCCTTGAGCACCATGAGGTCAGCACCATCCGGCAAGCTCTTCATCGCGGCCGCGAAGTCAAGATTGGGATTCCAGTACGCCATCTTGGTGAGGACCTTGGTCATGACCCTCCGGCAAAGTCGCCGGCCTCCTCGGCCAGCGTGGCCGTCCTGTTGGAGTGAAGATAAGCCAAGGCTCCGAGGACGCCCTCTAAGAACAGGGTCAACTTTGTGTTGACGGTCCCGCTGCGCTCAGGGGCGTACCTCACGTGTGGCATTCCCATGGTGGCCAACTGCAAGGTGACCCTGCCGGCGACCTCCTCCAAACGGCTGATCCATCTGTTCTCGCCCGCCACATAATCCTGGTGGGAGGCGGCCTCATTCGCCCGCAGCTGCTTCTCCTCCTCCAGGCTCCTGGTCAAAGTCTCCTCCCGAGCCCTGCTCTCCGACAGCATCTTCTCAAGATCCTCCAGCTTCAGCTTGAGGTCTTTGACGGAGTTTTGCGCTTTGGCGAGCTCCCCAGCCCTGCTGATGACCGCTCCTTGCGCCTCCACCAAGGCACTGTTGAGCGTGCTCTTCTCATTGGACAGCTTGAGGGCCTGCTCCTTCAGCTCGTCCTGCGCCACCTCCAACTCCCTTACCTTGCCGGCATGGGCCAGATCCTGAGCATCGAGTGCCTCCTTGTGCCTCTGCTCTAGCTCGCGAGTCCGCCGCGCGACAAGGGCCTCGAGCTCCTCATCCTTGCCACGGATCGCTGCGGCAAGCTTCGCCTCACGCGTGGTGAGGTCCTCTTCCTGGGAATCCAGTGCAGCTTGATGCTGGTTCCGGACGGCCTCGGCCGCGGCAGCCAAGTTCGCCGCCTGTTCCTGGGCCTTCTCGATGTCAGCCATCTTCATGGTGAGCTCGACATTTCCCCCTACTCCTCGCGAGTCTGGTGGAACCAGGTCTACGTCTCAGCAATGCGCGCCTTGAAATCCACCTCCGCCTGGTCCACCGTTGCCATCCTGGACTTAACCTTGTCCAGACGGACACAGTAGAGCTCCTGGAGTATTCGGAAGTTGGCCCCCATAGCGCGGAAAAGCTCCTCTTCCGGCGAACCGTCACCTCCAACGCCCGTCTCACCGACAACTTCAAGCCCGGTGGCGGCAAGCACCTCGCCGTCAAAGACTTCCCCTTCGGCGGGCGCCCGACTTGACGCCCCTGGGAGGTGGACAAAGAGATCGTCGCCCACCTTCAGATATCTGCCGGGTTCCAAGGTTGAGGAGGAGAGAGGCTGGTCACCCACCACCTCTTCCTCGGCGGAGGCCTTGCCGGCCCCACCGGTAGGTCCACCGCTGGCGCCCTCGGCAGGAGCCTCGCCGGTCGCCTTGGGGGCCCCCGCAGCGGTGTCCCCGGCGGCACCCTTGGCGGCTTCGTCGGCGGCAGCCTCGTCAGCATCTTTGGCGGCCTCCTCGGCGGCAATCCTGCTGGCCTCCGCCGCGGCATCCTCAGCAGTATCCCCGACAAAAGTGTCCACGTCCTCCATGTCTGCTGAAGGAGGGCCTGGGCAGCAACAGGAGCGATGAAGCCAAGAAAAGAATAAAGGAAAACAGAGACGAAGGACAGGCGACTCACCAGTGCCAGGCTGTGAAGCAGAAGTCCCCTCTCCGCCAGCATTTGGCGTTGTGGCAGAGCCACCGGCGCCCAAGATCCCCTCTTCCTCCATGGGTGTGGGCTCCGTGCCTGATGCCCTTGCCGGGGACGCCCCCCGAAGCGGCGTAGTCGATGGGGGTGGTGTGTTAGGAGTAGCCCTCTGTGGCTCCTCCTGCTGCCGCTCCCCTCCTGCAAACCCGGCAAGGTCAGCATCATAGCATCGAGCGCCTACCACATGTCGAGTAAGAAGAGGGTGGTGAACTTACGCCGGGGGCTGCGCCGGGGGCTGCTGTCCGGGCTGCTCAGCACCACCAGTGGTGTCTTTGAAGCCCCAGCCGGGGGCTGGCTGCTCGCCGAGGTCCTCGCCCTCTTCACCCTCTGGGCCAACGTCTCTGTCTCCCTGCAGAAGCAAAGATGGATCAAGACAAGCGACCCAATTCGAGGAAATGGAAATGACAGTAAGGAACGGAGAACTTACTCGTCATCCGTCTCCTCCTCTTCCACCAGTTTCCTTTTCATCTCCGGGCTGAGAGGCCCGTGATCAAAAGGGAGCTCCACATCATCATCCGAGTCGACGCCTGCCGAAGGAGGCGAAGGAGGTGGCGGGGTTTGTGTGCGCCCGGATGAGGAAGGGGCTGTTGTCTTCTTCTTCTCAGCGGCCTTCGTCAGCCTCTTGGCTGCCGTGGCCCTCGTGTGGCGCCCAGGCCCCTCCAGGGTCAATTGAGGCCGCACAGCCCTGCCGGGCTGGACCGGCTCACCGGAGCCAGCCCGCCGCGGGACTCGCCCTCTTCCCCTGGTTGGCGTCGAGCCCGCCGCCACGTCCTCCTCCTCCCCCGACGACTCGTCGGCCGCGTCTTCGACGAGCGGAGATCCACTGTCGGCGCTGCTGACCTCCCCGGAGGCCGCCGCCCACCGGGAGAGCTCCTCTTCCTCTGCCGCCATTGCGGCCTTGTCCTCCACGCCCCCGGCGCTGCCGGCCTCCATGGCAAGCTATGCCTCCCTCGCCCTAGTGACGATGTAGTCCAGCTCTGCCTGGGTGGTGTCCATGATAAGTCACCACTCGGCGTCGGCATTGACGTACACCTCGATCAGGGTGTCGAAGAATTGCTGCACATCCTTGTCCTTCGGTCCTCCTAGCTCGGGACAGGGCCGTGCGCATTACAGTCCGGCATCATGGCGATGATCTCGGACCGACGCGAATTGTTGCACAACGGGACCACCCCCGCTGGCAGCTTGAAAATGGCCCCTTGAGGGCCTTGCCAACCTTTGCGGCAGCCCTCGCGGCCTTGCCGGTCCGCTCGACCTCGCCGTCGCGACCCACATCAAGCTGGAAAAGCCGCTGGCAGAAGTGGGCATGCGCCAGCACTGTGAAGTTGTGATCGAGGCCAGGGCGGAGTTGCATAATGTCAGCCGGGTTCGTAAAGAGCCAAGCTGGCCTCCCCTTGTTGTGCAACGGGATGATCCGGCGGCGAATGAAGTCCACCCCGATCATCTCAAGGGTGAGTCCGGCCTGGGTGAGCCGGAGAATCCTGGTGGTGGCGACGGTGAACCTCCCATCGGCGGCGTTGACATCGCTCCAGTCACTGCCACAGACCGGCGGCACTCGGCGGACCTTGCAGAATTCTGGCGGGTTTTCATCTTCAATCCAGCACCACCGGCCACGCCATTCCTCCCACCTCTCCTTCACGGCACCGTCCGGGTACGCCCCCTTGGATCTTGGGATCCAGGTGATGCAACCGGAGACGGCTCCTCCCAGCTGGATTCGAGGGAAGAAGTAATGGCGGAAGAGTGTCGTGTTGGGCTGCACCCCGGCAAAGCCTTCACAAAGATGTGCGAAGAAAGCCATGCACGCCACCGCATTCGGAGTAAAATCCAAGAGGCTAAAGCCGAAGGTGCGCATAATGTCGCAGAAGAAATCAGAGAAAGGAGGGCATAACCCACAAGAAATGTAATCAACGAAGAAGGGGTACCAATTTGAGGCAGGATCAGCGCAAGTAGCAGGAATGATGCGCGTCACCGGGTCTCAATAATCCTCTCCCCCCCGTCTTCACTCCCCATAGGGGCTTGAAGCAGGCCCGAAGCTCTTGAACATCAACCGTCGAGGGGAAGAAGAAGGCGGACTTCATCCGGTCCCCCGACAGCACGCTCTCCGGTGGCTCCACCGTCCCAGCGCCCTTCGCCACCCCCTTGCCCTTGGTGAATTTGGGAGCCATGGCGACCAAGAATTTCAGAGGGCTGAGGAAGGGGGATGGCGAAGCAACAACGGCGGGCGACGGCGGAAGCTTAGGAAGGAAGGAAGAGAGGAAACGGCGGCTCTGAGATTGGAAAAGGCACGAGGGAAGAGGAGAAAGTGAGTAGCGCGCCCACGGTTATTCCTTCTTATGGGGGAAAAACGTGGGCCACCTCCTTTCACATTAACTGTGATGTGACGCATGCCCGCGGGAAGCAACCCCACGCATTCCGACCACGTCACACATGCCTCCCCACGCCGCGCCACGCACGCGAAGCATGGGAAGCGCAGCGCGCAAAGAGACTTACCGCGGTAAAAACCGCCCCGCCTGCCCGCGCACCGTTTTTGGGCCTAGCCCACCGACGCGATTGCGCTTACGTGTGGCCCAGGCCTGGGGACTCCTGTCGGTGTACAAAAAGAGGGGTACGCTTTTTGTACCCCTATAACTGTGCACGGGCAGTCTGAGCCACGGGCACCACCACACTGAGCAAGGCAAGGGAGGTGAGCCAAGGTAAGGCCGAAGCTCAGGAGAAGCAGAACAACGCCAAGACCAAGACCACAAAGAGCAAAGGGGACGAAGCGGACTCCCGCGGTTTTAGCAAACCCGGCAAGACCCTTGCCGTGGCAGCTCGCCCCACACCTACGGAGTGAGTCACCCTTGAGTCCACTGCCCCCATGGGGCAAGGATTCGGGAGACATCCCCGTGGTGGCATGCAGATCTTGGTGAAGACGTTCAAGATCAGATACACCCTTTAGAAGATGATGATCCTTGGCGGGATCCTAGCCAAGGAGGACCACAAGGCCCCCGGCAAGAGCCTTGCCAGGGATGACAGTAGGTGCCACGGCAAGACCCTTGCCGGGGCCCCGGCAAAGCCCTTGCCAAGAACACCCGTAGGGCCACCATCAGGCCCATGCCGGTCAAACCTCCACCGCCGTTCGCATGCAGCTGCCGACCCAACTAGCTGAGCAGGCACATGCGTGGCGGCATGAGGATCTTCGTGGAGACCCACCACTGCGCCACCTCAGCTGCCTGCCTGCCTACATGGCACCGCGGGCGCCGCTGGCCAGGGCGCGTGTCGACATGAGAGGGAGCGGCGACGGACGAGATAGGGCTCTCCTCCGTCCCTGATAAAGCAAGGACACCTGGGCAAGACACATTAAATGCGCCTTGTCATGTAATGCGAGGGATAACCTCAAATCACTGTACCCTTTCCACCTCCCGTGTGCCACTGTAGCAACCCCTTTCCTATAAAAGGAGGCCCGAGACGACCAGGAGGAGGATTCGGCTTTTTGGAGCTCCTCACGCCCCATAGCTAGCTCAAGAACACAAATATAGAATCCACCAAAGCAGGAGTAGGATTTTATGCATCCTCGCGGCCCGAACCTGGATAAATGAACCGTGTGCTATCTGTTTGATCCTCTCTTCTCACGACCCCGCGCCCCACAACCATAGTAGGGATTCTTGTGATCCCATAGGTGTCATCCCCACCGACACAAGGATGAAAGTTTGGGAAAGACATTTTTTCCCTCTCATTCAACTTTCAAAAAGTTTTAATTTTCACTCAATTTCACACAATCAGTCACACAACAATCAAACAAACAATCATAATTAGTTATTTAATATAACATTCCAAAATTTAGAACTTTGAGATGTTACAAACTACCACCCTTAAAATGAATATCGTCCTTGAGATTCGGAGAGGCTAGAAAGAAGGTTAGGTTTGCGGGGTTCTTGAAAATCCATTCATCAACACAAGGTATGGGGTGCTACCACCCTTAGAAGCATGGTTACAGTTCCAACAAAACTCATGTACTCCATCCTTTGCGTTGACGGTGTCGGTCTTCTCATACACCCTGGAGTAACTCTTTCTTTGAGGCTCTTCTGGTAGGGCATAACCTTTTCCTCAAAATGTTGAGTCCTTGCATCAAAATATGATCCTTCCGAGACTGGGTCTTCTTAGCTGATAAGTCTTTCACCAATGCTAGACAACTATCGAAATCTCATTGTGGTCCTCAATTTTTGGTTTCTCCTGCAGGAAATGGGTCTGGGTTGAATCTCATCGTATAACCTACGATTGACAACGGGTGCCTGTACATGGTTTCGACGGTCCTACCATTCTAAGGCTTTTGTTTTGTCGTGTCGACACCCTTCCAGGGTTTTAAGGCTCTTTGATTTCCATCAACATATGAGAGTTCATGATAGAAGTCTCCGGTATGGGGGCCAATCCACCTCGTACTTGAATCATTACGACATACGCAGATAGTGAATCACGTATGCTAACACTTGGGCTTCCTCACAAGCATTGCAGAACTTCTCTTCTCCATGTACTGGGTTCTGGTAAATCCATTGGTTCTGCAAGCCAAACAAAACCTCTATCGTTTCTTCACAACTCTCAGGTTTACGCACCTTCCTATGGAACGTCTGCTGATGAACTCATAGCTTCTTCTAGAATTCTTTTCTTCAACAAGGTTGTGCTTGTTTCCTTATCAATCTTGCGTGCCTTGCTGCCCCTATTATCACTGGGAAAGGACACCACAAGATTGAACCCAAAGCTAAGCACTTCTCCCATTGCAAGAAAGATCAATCTAGTAGGCCAAACCAAACTGATAATTCGAAGAGACTTGCAAAGATAAACTAATCATACATAAAATAATTCATAGGAGAATCAAATATTGTTCATAGATAATCTGGATCATAAACCCACAATTCATCGGATCTCGACAAACACACCGCAAAAGAAGATTACATCAAATAGATCTCCAAGAAAATTGAGGAGAACTTTGTATTGAGAAGAAGCCATCTAGCTAATAACTATGGACCCATAGGTCTGAAGTAAACTACTCACACATCACCGGAGAGGCCATGGAGTTGATGTAGAGGCCCTCCGTGATCAATGCCCCCTCCGGTGGAGCTCCGGAAAAGACCCCGAGATGGGATCTCTCGAGTACAGAAGGTTGTGGCGGTGGAATTAGGTTTTCGTGGTGCTCCTGGATGTTTGGGGGGTACGTGGATATATATAGGAGGAATAAGTATGTCGGTGGATCAACGGGGGGCCAACGAGGGTGGAGGGCGCGCCCAGGGGGTAGGCACGCCCCCCTGCCTCGTGCCTTCCTCCCTTGTTTCTTGATGGCCACTCCAAGTCTCCTGGATCACATTTGTTGAGAAAATCATGTTCCTGAAGGTTTCATTCCATTTGGAATCCGTTTGATATTCCTTTTCTTCGAAACCCTAAAATAGGCAAAAAAACAACAATTTGGGCTGGGCCTCCGATTAGTAGGTTAGTCCCAAAAATGATATAAAAGTATAAAATAAAGCCCATTAACATCCAAAATAGATAATATAATAGCATGGAGCAATCAAAAATTATAGATACGTTGGAGAATTTAGCACGGATTGCAACAAGGAAATACAATCTATCAAAGAGAAATTATCATAATTAACTTCCTTGAAATCCAAAATAGCGGGTTTATTGATATTTAAAGTTTTAACCTCTTCAATCGCACTTTTAGCAATTTTAGCATGAAGATCTAAAGACTCCAAATTTTTGGAACACCTTCTAGGTAAATGTGGCCCATCTTCAGCCCCATCATTATCAAGATTCATATTGCAAAACAAAGATTTAATAGGAGACACACCAATAACTTTTAGATCTTCGTCCTTATTATCATGAAAACTAGAAGAACACGCTTCTATAAAGAAATCTTTCTTAGCACGCATCCTAGCGGTTCTTTCTTTGCACTCATCAATGGAAATTCTCATAGCTTTGAGAGACTCATTGATATCATGCTTAGGTGGAATACATCTAAGTTTCAAAGAATCAACATCAAGAGAAATTCTATCAACGTTCCTAGCCAACTCATCAATCTTAAGCAATTTTTCTTCAATCAAAGCATTGAAACTCTTTTGTGAAGTGATAAATTCTTTAATATTAGATTCAAAATTAGAGGGCATCTTATTATAATTTCCATAGGAATTGTTGTATGAATTACCATAACTATTAGAGGAATTACTTGGAAACGGCCTAGAATTAAAATTACCTCTATACGCGTTATTACCAAAATTGTTCCTACCAACAAAATTCACATCCATAGATTCATTATTATTCTCAATCAAGGTAGACAAAAGGCATATAATTTGGATCAGTAGGAGCACTCTTATTAGCAAATAATTTCATAAGTTCATCCATCTTTCCACTCAAAACATTAATCTCTTCAATTGCATGCACTTTCTTATTAGTAGATCTTTCGGTGTGCCATTGAGAATAATTAACCATAATATTATCTAGGAGTTTGGTAGCCTCCCCTAAAGTGATTTCCATAAAAGTGCCTCCCGCGGCCGAATCAAAAATATTTCTAGAACCAAAATTCAATCCGGCATAAAAGTTTTGTCTAATCATCCAAAGATTCAAACCATGCGATGGGCAATTACGTATCATTGATTTCATCCTCTCCCAAGATTGTGCAACATGTTCATGATCAAGTTGCTTAAAATTCATAATATCGTTTCTAACAGAGATGATCTTAGCGGGAGGAAAATACTTAGAGATAAAAGCATCTTTTCACTTATTCCATGAATCAATACTATTTTTAGGCAAAGACGAAAACCAAGCTTTAGCACGATCTCCAAGAGAAAATGGAAATAGCTTCAATTTAACAATATCATTATCCACATCTTTCTTATTTTGCATATCACACAAATCAACAAAGTTGTTTAGATGGGTAGCGGCATCTTCACTAGGAAGGACAGAAAACGGATCTTTCATGACAACATTTAGCAAAGCAGTATTAATTTCACGAGATTCAGCATCAGTAAGAGGAGAAATCGGAGTGCTAATAAAATCATTATTGTTGGTATTGGCAAAGTCACACAATTTAGTATTATCTTGAGCCAGCGTGACAAGCAAGCAATCCAACACACAAGCAAACAAGAAATGGGAAAAAAGGCAAATAGAAAAAGAGAAGGGGAACGGAGAGAGAGGGAGATAGGAAGAGAGGGCGAATAAAATGGTAAGGGTGAAGTGGGGGAGAGGAAAACGAGAGGAAAATGGCAAATAATGTAATGTGAGGGATAAGAGTTTGTGATGGGTACTTGGTATATTTTGACTTCGTAATGGCGCCATAAATGACTCGTTGTGGGAGTCAAATTTTGACTTGACTTGGCGCGAATCTCCCCGGAAACAGCGCTAGAAATCCTTCTTGCTACCTCTTGAGCACTGCGTTGGATTTCGCTTGAAGAGGAAAGGGTGATGCAGTAAAGCAGTGTATGTATTTCCCTCAGTTTTTGAGAACAAAGGTATCAATCCATTAGGAGATCACACTCAAGTCCCAGGCAGCTACACAAACAAATAAGAACCTTGCAACCAACGCGATAAAGGGGTTGTCAAGCCCTTCTCGGTCACTTACGAGAGTGAGATCTGATAGATATGATAAGATAATATTTTTGGTATTTTTACGATAAAGATAAATAAAGATGCAAAGTAAAATAAATGGCAAAGGAAATAACTAAGTATTGGAAGATTAATATGATGGAAGATAGACCCGGGGGCCATAGGTTTCACCAGTGGCTTCGTATAAGTATTACTGTGTGTAAACGAATTACTGTCGAGCAATTGATATAATAGAGCATAGTTATGAGAATATCTAGGTATGATCATGTATATAGGCATCACGTACGAGACAAGTAGACCGACTCCTGCCTGCATCTACTACTATTACTCCACACATCAACCGCTATCCACCATGCATGCATCTAGAGTATTAAGTTCAAGAGAACAGAGTAATGCCTTAAGGAAGATGACATGATGTAGAGGGATAAACTCATGCAATATGATATAAACCCCATCTTTTTATCCTCGATGGCAACAATACAATACGTATCGGTTCCCTTTCTGTCACTGGGATCGAACACCGCAAGATTGAACCCAAAGCTAAGCACTTCTCCCATTGGAAGAAAGATCAATCTAGTAGGCCAAACCGAACTGATAATTTGAAGAGACTTGCAAAGATAAACCAATCATACATAAAAGAATTCAGAGGAGAATCAAATATTGTTCATAGATAATCTGGATCATAAACCCAAAATTCATCAGATCTCGACAAACACACCACAAAAGAAGATTACATCAGATAGATCTCCAAGAAAATCGAGGAGAACATTGTATTGAGATCCAAAGAGAGAGAAGAAGCCATCTAGTTAATAACTATGGACCCGTAGGTCTGTAGTAAACTACTCACACATCACCGGAGAGGCCATGGAGTTGATGTAGAGGCCCTCCGTGATCAATGCCCCTCCGGTGGAGCTCTGGAAAAGGCTCGAGATGGGATCTCTCGAGTGCAGAAGGTTGCGGCAGTGGAATTAGGTTTTCGTGGTGCTCCTGGACATTTGGGGGGTACATGGATTTATATAGGAGGAAGAAGTACATCGGTGGAACAATGGAGGGCCCATGAGGGTGGAGGGCGCGCCCAGGGGGGTAGGCACGCCCCCTGCCTCGTGCCTTCCTCCCTTGTTTCTTGACGGCCAAGCCAAGTATCCTGGATCACGTTTGTTGAGAAAATCACGTTCCCGAAGGTTTCATTCCATTTGGACTCTGTTTGATATTCCTTTTCTTCGAAATCCTAAAATAGGCAAAAAACAACAATTTGGGCTGGGCCTCCGATTAGTAGGTTAGTCCCCAAAATGACATAAAAGTGTAAAATAAAGCCCATTAACATACAAAATAGATAATATAATAGCATGGAGCAATCAAAAACTATAGATATGTTGGAGACGTATCAGCGGCAGCTTCACTGGCAAGGTAGTATTAATTTCACAAGATTCAGCATCGGTAAGAGGAGCAATTGGAGTGCTAATAAAATCATTATTTTTGGTATTAGAAAAGTCACACAATTTAGTATTATCTTGATCCATCATGACAAACAATCCAAGACACAAGCACACAAGAAGCAAGCGAAAAGAGATGAACTAGAAAAGAGAAGGGGAACGGAAAAGGAGGGTGAATAAAGCGGCAAGGGTGAAGTGGGAGAGAGGAAAATGAGACACAAATGGAAAATAATGTAATGCGAGGGATAATAGTTTGTGATGGGTACTTGGTATGTCTTGACTTGTGCATGATCTTCCAAGCAACGGCGCCAGAAATCCTTCTTGCTACCTCTTGAGCACTGCATTGGTTTTCCCTTGAAGAGGAAAGGGTGATGCAACAAAGTAGCATAAGTATTTCCCTCGGTTTTGGAGAACCAAGGTATCAATCCAGTAGGAGACTACACGCAAGTCCCTCATACCTACACAAACAAATAAGAACCTCACAACCAACACAGTAAAGGGGTTGTCAATCCCTTCACGGTCACTTACGAGAGTGAGATCTGATAGAGATAATAATAATAATAAGATAAATATTTTTGGTATTTTTATGATATAGATTGGAATATAAAGATTGAAAAATAAACGGTGCCAGAAATAGCTAGTTGACGGGAGATTAATATAATAGAGAATAGACCCGAGGGCCATAGGTTTCACTAGTAGCTTCTCTCAAGATAGCATAAGTATTACGGTGGGTGAACAAATTACTATCGAGCAATTGATAGAAAAGTGCATAATTATGACAATATCTAGGTATGATCATGTATATATGCATCACGTCCAAGACAAGTAGACCGAAACGATTCTGCATCTACTACTATTACTCCACACATCGACCGCTACCCAACATGCATCTAGAGTATTAAGTTCATAAGAACAGAGTAATGCATTAGGCAAGATGACATGATGTAGAGGGATAAAGTCAAGCAATATGATATAAACCCCATCTTTTTATCCTCGATGGCAACAATACAATATGTGCCTTGCTTCCCCTGCTGTCACTGGGAAAGGACACCGCAAGATTGAACCCAAAGCTAAGCACTTCTCCCATTGCAAGAAAGATCAATCTAGTAGGCCAAACCAAACTGATAATTTGAAGAGACTTGTAAAGATAATTAAATAATACAACTAAGAATTCAGAGAAGAATCAAATATTGTTCATAGACTAGCAAAAGGCCCCGTGCTTTGCAACGGGAGAAAAGAAATCCTTGTCATCAAAAATAATTTTGCAAAGGAAAATTAGCCGCACATTCTTCTACGTCGAGCAATAGTCTTTCTCAAATATGTCCGTGTGTTGCAACAAGAGAAAACACAATAAAACGACCCAAAACCCTGCCCATCTGCCCCACCCAGACACACAGGTCCACATCCTCTATTTCCACATCCTCCATTTGAACACAACACCCCACTCGTGTTACGGCTTATTCTCCCTCTATGTATTTGTTGATTGCACTGAATGACAACATATTAGAAACTAAAATAATGTAACTAAAAATCAAGTGTTATATTCTCATGAAATGCAAATGTTAAAAGGCTATGTTACAAAATATAGTATAAAGCGCAATTAACATTGGGGCTAGATTAGCCAATACAACGAGCAAATGGTGTACTAATAAGTGTGCCAGGAATATGTTAGAAAAGCGACAATAAAACAGGTTAATACAACATATTGTGCAAATTAGCTAAAGAATCACCCTCATAAAAAAATATAGCAGTCAGAAAGCAGATAGAAGTCACGCGCGAAAAAAAAGACAACATGATATTTTGACTAAATGTTCTACTTAGTATATCCACACTATTATTTAATTCTGTTTTTGCATGTCGCAATATCGGGGCTTAATTTATTTTTCCTATTTTATGGTTCACATGAAAGTACTCTTTAATTCCTTTTTTGTTAGCCGTACATATTTAATTGGGCCTTTATATCAGGATTTTACATTTCTTTCGCCGATTTTGTGGATTTTCCATTCTGCCATTGCCATCATAATGTTCCATCTCGCCTTTGTGTACCGATTTTCTAGTCTGTTTGTTGATTTAGACACATGCTAACGTATATAATTCGGTAAATTTTTTTGTAAAAAATCCATACGGGACTATTTAATGGATAAACCGAAATTACTTTTTTTAGAAGAACCGAAATTACTGTTATGTTGCCTTGCTTAGGCCTTGGACTGGAAGAACCAGCCCAAATAGAAATGAGCTACATAGTTGGGCCGACCCAAGGCCCATCTCCCCTCAACCCTAGCGTCAGGGGAGAGCGTCTGCTCGATCCCCATCTGCCCCCGAGCGTAGTCACACAGGAGACGGCAGTGCCCACTTGTGATCCCCCTCTCTCCCTGGATTCCCTCCCATGGCGCCACCATCCTCGGGAGAGAGACGCGCCTCCCATGCTCGCGCACCGACCCACCGCTCGACTTCCATTCCGGTGGAGCTCCGCTGCCCTTCTCGGCCCCTGTTTCTCCCCCTCGCCTCGGCTTCGTGCGCCTATGACCCGACCTTCGCGGCCATGGCCGGCAGCCGAGCAGCCCTTGCCAAGCCGCCTCTCGTCGTCTTCGGCTCCGGCCACCTCCACCATGCGCGCGCGACCAGCACCACCTTGGTCCACTGAGCGGCTTTGCCTATCTCACCTTTGTTTTCCCTCGAAACGTTTATTCCAGATCCATTAAAATAGGGAGTGCGGGTTCAATATCAAAAGACGCAAGGATGTTTTTGCAAAAACGCCGTGACGGTGAACCCGGAGACTCAATCCGTCCTTTATTATTAGGGAGAGAAACTTGATCATCAACCCACAATTCATTGGATCTCGACAAACACACCGCAAAAAGAGTTACATCGAATAGATCTTCAAGAAGATCCATGAGAACTTTGTATTGAGATACAAAGACAGAGAAGAAGCCATCTAGTTAATAACTATGGACCCAAAGGTCTAAGGTAAACTAGTCACACATCGTCGGAGAGGCTATGGTGTTGATGTAGAAGCCCTCCGTGATTGATTCCCCTCTGGCGGAGCTCCGGAAAAGGCCCCAAGATGGGATCTCTTGGGTACAGAAGGTTGCGGCGGTGGAAATAGGGTTTCATGGTGCTCCTGGATGTTTTCGGGGTATTTGGGTATATATAGGAGGAAGAAGTAGGTCGGTGGAGCTACAAGGGGCCCACGAGGGTGGGGGGCATGCCCAGGAGGGCCAGGCGCGCCTCCCTGCCTTGTAGCCTCCTCGTTGATTTCTTGACGTCCACTAAAAGTCCCCTGGATCACGTTTGTTCCAAAAATAACTCTCTCGAAGGTTTCATTCCGTTTGTATTCCGTTTGATATTCCTTTTCTGTGAAACACTGAAATAGGAAAAAAAACAGCAATTTGCACCGGGCCTTGGGTTAGTAGGTTAGTCCCAAAAATAATATAAAAGTGTATAAATAAGCCCATTAACATCCAAAACAGATAATATAATAGCATGGAACAATAAAAAAATTATAGATACATTGGAGACATATCAGTTATTGATCGAAGATGTGTCTCGGTCATGTCTACATAGTTCTCGAACCCGTAGGGTCCGCACGCTTAACGTTCGATGATGATTTGTATTATAAGTTATGTGATTTGATGTACCAAAGGTTTTTCAGAGTCCCGGATGAGATCACGGACATAATGAGGAGTCTCGAAATGGTCGAGACGTAAAGATCGATATATTGGAAGGCTATATTCAGATATCGGAAAGGTTCCGAGTGATTCGGGTATTTTTCGGAGTACCGGAGAGTTACGGCACCCCCGTCTTTCCTTCTCTCCCTCTTCCCCTTCCTTCTTCTCCTACTCCAACTAGGGAAGGGGGGAAACCTACTCCTACTAGGAGTAGGAATCCCCCTTGGGGCGCGCCATAGAGAGGGTCGGCCCTCCCCTCCTCCACTCCTTTATATACGGGCGAGGGGGGCACCCTATATAGACACACAAGTTGACAGTTGTCTTAGCCATGTGCGGTGCCCCCTCCACCATAATCCCCCTCGGTCATATTGTTGCAGTGCTTAAGCGAAGCCCTATTCCGGTAGCTTCATCATCACCGTCATCACGCCGTCGTGCTGACGAAGCTCTCCCTCGACACTCAGCTGGATCAAGAGTTTGTGGGACGTCACCGAGCCGAACGTGTGCAGATTACGGAGGTGGCGTACTTTCCATGCTAGGATCGGTCAGATTGTGAAGACGTTCGACTACATCAACCGCGTTTACATAACGCTTCCGCTTACGGTCTACAAGGGTATGTGGACAACACTCTTCCCCTCTCATTGCTATGCATCACCATGCACTAGTAGAAAAGGGGGCAACGGTCCAGGCCGGGTCAGCCCATTAGTCCCGGTTCAGTCCAGAACCGGGACCAATGGGGGCATTGGACCCGGTTCGTGAGCCCAGGGGGCCGGCCGTGCCATGTGGGCCATTGGTCCCGGTTCATCTGGACCTTTTGGTCCCGGTTGGTGGGACGAACCGGGACCAATAGGCCTCGCTCCTGGCCCACCACCATTGGTCTCGGTTGGTGGCTTGAACCGGGACCAAAGGCTCCCCTTTAGTCCCAGTTCATGCCACCAACCGGGACCAATGAGGTGCCTATATATACCCCCTCGCGTAAGAGCAGAGCACACTGCTCTATTTTTTTCTGGCCGAGGGGGAGAGGGCTTGGTGATGCTCTAGCTCACCTCCTATGCACACAAGGTGTTTGATGGAATGCCCGAGCCACACTACTTAAGCTTTCTCCTCTCCAAGCTCGACCTCCAAGCTCCATTTTCCTCAATATTTGTCTAGGTTTAGTGGTCCGTCACGCCCCGTCCCCGTCTTCACCGCCGTCGATCACCCGCGCCGAACGCATTGCCGGCACCACCGTGGTGAGCCTCTTGTTCTTATCTTCTTTCTGAAAGGAAAAATATTCTTACTTGTATGTTTACATCGATACTTGTATTATTTTCTTACTTCTATTATTGCATCTTATATAGTGCGATGGTTTTGGTATCCGCCCCCGTCGGCCCTCGTCCTGTCTATGATTCGGATGTGGTATATATATTATCTTTATAACTATTGGTTCATTTATTGTTTATGAAAATTATGCCGACCAACGTGACATAGATTTTATTTATGTAGGATGTATGTGAATCGGAAATGCCAACCGACCCTATTGTCGAGAGGTTAAATTTAGTTGAAGAAGAAAACAATTTGTTGAAGGAAAAAATAAAAATAAATTGAGGAGGAGAAGATGATATTGGAGTTGCATGTTGCGGATGTCGTCGATGATCACAAGATCAAGATGGATGCAATGCGCTTGAAGATTAAAAAGATTAGAAAATATGCCATTCATACCGAGGCTTGGTATCATTATGCCGTTGGATCAATTGTTACCTTGGTTGCGATTATGATCGCATTTGTTTTCGAATTTAGGAAGAAGAAGAAAAAAAGAGGAAGAAGAAGAAAAAAAAGAGGAGAAGAAAGAATAGAGGAGCTCCTCTATTCTTTCTTCTCCTCTTTTTTTAATCCTCTTCTTTTTTTATCCTTGAAGCGTTGTCGAGGCCACCCCAAACCCTAGAGAAGCAGCTTCGAGGCCACTAATTAATATTAGTTCTATGTTTGCCACTAATATATCCATCTGTCATGTTTGAATAATAATTGCCATGTTGTAAATATTTGTAGAAACTATGGACACCGCCCGAGACGAAGTACAAGAAGAGTTGTTGGGGGACGTAATCGCACGAGGAAGTGATGTCGTCTCCTCGTTGTTTCTCAATGACACCGATGGTCTGGAAGTAGCTGGCTATGATTATGATGGCTCCGGTGACCTAATGCCGGTGCAAGAAGGAGACCGTGAGGACGGCTCCGGTGACCCAATGCCGGTGCAAGAAGGAGACCGTGATGATGTCTCCGGTGACCGAACCGAGTCCGTCCAGGTATATATATTAGTTAAGCTTCTGCTGACTAGCTAATTGATGCATTCATTGTTTTGGTATGTACACATATTAATTAAGTCTTTGTTCTTTTTCTAGCCCTCCGGATCGAGCACAACTTCGGTAAAGAGACGAGGCCCGAAGAAAAAGTTGAGCTCGGATGAAAAGTTTGAGATCATAGCAATCGCGCCCGACGGCCAACCGATTGAACCCCTCCAGACAAAGAGTGCATTTGTTGCTCAGTGCGGGGTTTTGGTTAGGGACAAGATCCCGATCTGCATCCAGCAATGGTTAAAGCCGACTACAGAAAACCCTGAGGTGTCTTATGTCAATGATATGCAGAAAAATGATCTTTGGACTGAGCTGAAGTCAAATTTCATCCTACCACAAGAGGATGATCCGGAGAAGCCAGTTAAAGAGAAATTAATCAAGTCTTTTTCTCTTAAGAGGATGGCAGAACTATTCAAGAGGTGGAAGAAAGAGCTGAATAAGTTTGTCAAAAATAAAGAGACACCAGAATTCAGGGGCAGATATGAGAAGATCAGATATCACTGGCCCGCATTTGTGGCCCACAAGACATCGGAAAAGAGTAAGAAGATGTCGGTGACAAACAAGCAAAATGCTGCGAAGAAGAAGCATCACCATCGCACGGGGTCAGGTGGCTACCTCGTAGCCCGGCCTAAGTGGGCCAAGACTGAGAATGATCTGGTTGATAAAGGGATCGAACCAGAGACAATTAACTGGCCAGACCATTGGTGGACTTGGTTCTTCGGGGCTGGCGGAACCTTGGACCCTGTATCAGGGAAGTGCATTTGGACGAATGATCAAATGGACATACCAGTCAAGAAGCTTCAGCAGTATATCAAAGTAGCGCAGCAAGGGATGTTCGTTCCAGACAGAGAGAACGACGAGCTCACAATGGCCCTCGGGAATCCTGAGCACCCTGGACGGACACGAGGCACGCCAGGCTCCATTCCGTGGAAGGTTGGGTTTCCGGACGCAGGCGGTTACAAATGCCAGGTGAGGAGGAAAAAAGTGCAGCAGACCCAAATGCAGGCGCTGCAAGCAAGGGTACAAGCGATAGAGGAACGAGAAGCAAATCGCAGCAAACGAACTGCCGAAGCTTCCCCCGAAGCTACCCCGCCATCTCAGCGGAGAAGCAGCGTGGCTTCCACCAAGCTGCTTCAGCCGGGGCATGTCTTGATGGCTCCTGCCAGCTATCCCGTGGATGCTATCACGGAGTCTCAAAATTCCCACCTTATGACGCAATGGATTAATATGAAGGTCAAGGCGGCTGTTGGCTCTGTTTTTCCTACTGAACCCGGCGCAACTTTTCACTGCCGGCCGATTCCAGAAGGATATGCTAGGGTGATGGTGGATGAAATAATGGAGGGATTTGAGGACCTCCAGCTTGACCACCCTACCGGTGAAGGGGAGACTCGGCTGGGTTCTGCTCTGAAGACTCCATGCCTATGGCGGAAGGAGCTCATCAACCTTCCGAACTGGACGCCTCCGCCTCCTCCTCCTCCTCCGGCGAGTTAGGGCACTCCGCCTCCTCCACCGCCTCCTCCTCCGGCGAGTGACGATCAGGGCACTCGTCCGGCTCCTTCTCCGGTGCGTGGCGGCACTCCGCCTCCTTCTTCGCCTGCGCCGGCGTGCCCGAGTAGCCAGCCTCCTCCTTCTCCGCCTCGTCAGCAAGGGCGGAAGAGACCTGCCACCGCTCCAGCTGCTCCGGTGCGTCGTAGTCCTTCTCCTCCGCCTCGTAAGCAAGTAAAGAAGACAACCGCTCCGTCTGCTCTGTCGGCGTCTAGCAGTACAGCCAGAGGCGGGAGGACATACAGATTCGGTCCTTCTCTGAAGACTCCAGAGAAGTTACCATACGAGAGGACCCCGGAGGAGAACGCCGAGATCACGCGAGAAGAAGTGAGGAACTTCTTTGAAGGGGTGAAAGCAAAGAAACATCCACCTCCGGAGGAAAAGGTAGATCCGATGAAAGCGAAGCGCACTCTGGCTGCCCTGAGAAAACCACCCAAGTCTCCGACGAAAGGAAACTATGAGCGCATTATTAGAAAGGAATTTGTCGAAGCGGAGCGGTCGGGAAGTACTGTCAATGATCAAAGGCTGAAAGAACGACGAGTTGGGAAACAAATTGCCCAGCTCGGCGAACAAGCGAAGCAATCATGCCCCCGCTCAAGGTGCCTAGCGACATCGTCGCTAATGATCCGAGGATGGTGCCCGGTTATAGGAATCTTGGAGATTACCTGCCCGACGATGTACATTATGATTTCATGGAGGTGCAGATAGAAAGATACGAGTACGGGAAGCCTCTCGTCAAAGATGAAAGATCTCTATCAACGATGATGTGAAGATTGCGTGATTGGTACTTGAAAATCTGCAGAGAGTCTGGGGGGAGTACTTTGTATGTGAGAGTTAAAAAGGAGCATGACCTCGTTGGAATTGATCTGTTGCCTGTTCCATTTGAGGAGTTCTTTCAGTTTTTCAATCAATTGGCCCTCGATAAAGCAATGGTCACCTCCTACTGTCTGTAAGTAGTACTACTTCTGTCATTAAGTCTCTCTATATAGCTGAGATCTTTCATTGCATGTATTTATAATTATCCTCACTATATTATGCAGATTGAAGATCGTCGAATTGAAGAAAAGACAAATCGGTGGTATTGGGTTCATTAACACAAATCTCATAGATGCAACTGAGGTTAAATTTCATGCCGCAGATACCGAGGCCAACTTGCTACGATCGTTGGTAATAAATGAAAACAAAGATATAATACTCTTTCCTTACAACTTCAAGTGAGTGTTACTGTCTTGTGCATATTCGGTTTCCCTTATATATTAGTCAAGGTTATATTAATGTAATTGATGGGTTATGCATGCATGTGCAGTTTCCTCTATATTCTCCTAGAGATTAAGCTTGAGCAGGGACTAGTAACCGTCTTAGACTCAAGACGAAAAGATCCCCAGGACTATGCGGACATGACTCAAATGCTCGAGAAGTAACTTAAATCGATCATTATCCACCATATCAGCAACTTTGTTCATTTCCTGATATATCAAGTAATTGTTTTCTTTGTCTGGCAGGGTTTGGAAAAAATTCACCAACAAAGCTCCAGGACTCCCGGAGAAGCTGCAATTTAGACACCCGAAAGTAAGTACTATAGTAGCATGTTCCACGCATCTCCTATTGATTCAAGCGCTAGTTTCATCAATACCGTTTGACATTCTTGCTTATCAGTTTGATTGACCTCTATTTCTTGTAAAGTGGTTGTGGCAGGAACAAGGGAATGATTTCTGTGGATACTACATTTGCGAGTCCATCCGCCACACGACCTGTGAGCGGGGCTACTCTGACGAACATGAGTCCGTATGTTAGGAGGTTATATTTGTAAGAGATAATTATTGTATATATGTAGCCGGTAGTGTCGGATAGATATACGAGAACTTGTTGTTCGACCTATCTCTCGGAGAAGGAGAGGTGGTCGATATCACTTCTCTCTGTATGCATATATGTTCATGATGATCTTCTGTTTCCTTCGTTTGCTTACTAGCTAGCTAGCGTGTCTAGTCCTCTCTATACGTATGTATAGTATGTAGCGTCGACCAAGCACGGACATAAGAGAGGAGACTTCTCTCTATTAATTATAGCTAGCTAACACAATATATGAAACACCTAAATTAACCCCCCAAAACCCCCAACCCCCCCCCCTTTCAAAAAAAACAAAAACCCCAGCCACAGAAATGCTGACGCATGGATGCCTATTGGTCCCGGTTGGTGCCACCAACCAGGACCAAAGGCCCTCCTGCCTGGGCTCCGCGCACAGGCCACGTGGAGGCCCATCTGTCCCGGTTCTGGATTGAACCGGGACTAAAGGGACAGGGCATTAGTACCGACCCTTTAGTCCCGGTTCAGGAACCGGGACAAAAGGCCCTTACGAACCGGGACAATAGGCCCTTTTTCTACTAGTGATGATAGATCTTGCGTGTGCGTAGTAAATTTTTTGAAATTACTGCATTCCCCAATAGTGGCATCCGAGCCATTTTCTATGCGTAGATGTTATATGCACCAGTAAAACACAAAGGAGTTGTGGGCGTGAGTATATACATATTGCTTGCTGTTACTAGTTGATTCTTGATTAGGCGGATTTTTAGATGAAGTGGCCCAGACCGACATTACACGTACACTTACGCGAGACTGGTTCTACCGCTGTGCTTCGCACACAGGTGGCTAGTGGGTGTCTGTTTCTCCAACTTTAGTTGAATCAGTTTCAATGAACAGGGCTCTTTCTGAAGATCAAAAAGCAATCACTATACTATGTTGTGGTTTTTGATGCTTAGGTAAGAACGGTTCTTGCTCAGTCCGTAGCAGCCACGTAAAACTTGCAACAACAAAGTAGAGGACGTCTAACTTGTTTTTGTAGGGCATGTTGTGATGTGATATGGTCAAGACATGATGAGATATAAATTGTTGTATGAGATGATCATGTTCTGCTAAAGTTACCAGCAATAGGCAGGAGCCTTATGGTTGTCTCTTTATTGCATAAGATGCCAGCGCCATATAATTGCTTTACTTTATCACTATGCGATAGCAATAGTTGCAAAAGCAATAATTGGCGAGACGACCATGTGATGACACGTTGATAAAGATCAAGATGATGGAGATCATAGTGTCATGCCGGTGACGATGGAGATCATGACGGTACTTTGGAGATGGAGATTAAAGGCACAAGATGATGATGGCCATATCATGTCACATATTTTGATTGCATGGGATGTTTATCTTTTATGTATCTTATTTTGCTCAGTACGATGATAACTTTATAAGATGATCCCTTAATAAAATTTCAAGGTATAAGTGTTCTCCCTGAGTATGCACCATTGCGACAGTTCTTCGGGTCGAGACACCACGCGATGATCGGGCATGATAAGCTCTACGTTCACATACAACGGGTGCAAGCCAGTTTTATATATGCAGATATGGCGTCAGAACACTAAGACCGAAAGGTCGAACGTGAATCATATAGTAGATATGACCAACATAGAGATGTTCACCATTGAAAACTACTCCATCTCACGTGATGATCAGACATGGTTTAGTTGATATGGATCACGTGATCACTTAGATGATTAGAGGGATGTCTATCTAAGTGGGTGTTCTTAAGTAATATGGTTAATTGAACTTTATTTATCATGACCTTAGTCCTGATAGTTTTTGCATATCTATGTTGTATACACTACAAGAAATACGGTCAATTATGACTCCCCATTTTGGTCGTTATTTCGTCATTGCTTTTGTTTATTGACCTTTTTTGACCAAATTTGGAAGGTCAACAGTGGGACGTCAAGAACAAACAAACGTGACCTTTTTTGGAATTTTTGTCATGGCCGCCCTTGACCAAAATTTTGGTCGCTAAATCTTTGACCAAAATTATGGTCATTACTAATGAGCCTAGGCCACGTAGGATCTGATGTGGCTGAACCAATGTGGCACTGACGTGGCAAAAATGATGACGTGGATGGGATGTAGGATCAATCCAAATCAGTTGTTTTAATGGGCCGAGCCCAATAATTTAGCCCATTTTTACATTTACTTTTGGGCCACAGCCTATTAATGTTAGTTCTTGGGCTCAAGTAATGTGCAGTCCATTTATTCAATCTACCATTAATTGGGCCAGCCCTTTTCTCTACCCAAAAAAATATATTGAATCTTTTTTCTATCAAAAAAACTACATTGGGCCTTGAGACGAGCCAGCCCACTCATACAATTTAGTATTTTCGGTCCAGCCAATAACCAACAGTAGCTCAAAAAAATTCATTGCACAGTTTGGCAGTCAACCAATACAGGAGAATAAAAAGATAATAATAATACAATTCTCCAAGATTTCATTAACTTAGGCCCAACAGTATCATTACACCACAAGTTCATAAGATGCACCAACCAAAATAACATAGCCAGTAGCTTAGTATCAGTACACCATGTTCATAAGATGCACCAACCAAAACACAACCTCATCAAACCACAACCAATCTCTGGTCTATATTGTGGTTCACATGTCCAGTCAAAGAAACTCATCAACCCCAGGTCCCAACAACTCAACATCAAAAGTCCCAAAGCCAACATCAACCACGTCATACTAAACTATTTTACCTTCGAACAGATCCATGAGACGCACAAATCTAGCATCACTTGCTGCAGCCCTAGCATCGGTGGCCTCAACTCTTTGCAGTAACAACTGATACTCTGCGGCGCATGCAGCTTCAGTCTCCTCTGATTTCTTCTTGACCTCAACAAGCTCCTCTCGCATCAACTCAGCGGCTCGCCTCTCCTTCTCAAGCCTGTACTCTAGTTCTTGTACATGAGCATCCAAAGCAGCTGCAGATCTGTTGAACTTCTTCTTGGAGCTCAACTCAAAGCCAACATTTTGAAGGAATGTGCTGGAGGGACATTCTTTAGTGAGAATGTCAGCAACAACAGCAGCAACATTCTTTGGTTCTCCACCTTCTGGTACCCCTTGTTCCATAGCTTTTTCCATGTCAGCCTGACATTTAAAGAAAGATGCACGCACATGTCATTGCAGTTGGTTCTGAATAACTAGGAAACTTTATAAGCAAACTACTCAAGAATCTTGACTAAGTAATAATCCAGTCTCCATGCTACTAATTAACTAGTTATTTGAAAACTTTGAAGAAGGCAAGCAGAATTAATCATCCTTGGGAATCACTTTTTTGCAAGTTATTTATTAAACAGGTAAGCATACACAACAAACCATTGTTGAAATTTAAATTAGGCAACTATGTGCACCTCTGTTTAGCTTAAATGGGAACATGGAGGAGAGAATAATGTAGTACGTTTCAGGAGCACATATGTTGTTTCTTTAGTACAGTATACAGTATCTGAGAAATCCACTTCCACAAGTCCTAAACATTTCATTCAGATCGTATATGAAATGACAGAGTTTCTCCACTCCGAAAGATGGGAAGATAGATGCTTCAGGCAATCACTAGACAAATAATCAAAGAGCATACAACGCTCTCTCTTAATTAACAGTGTTCAACGACAAGCAATACCTGCTGGACTGCAACAAGAACTAAAATTGCCTGAATATTGTCGCATTTCCAGTACCAAAATGAATATGCAATGCAATGAAACAGAGGACTGGGACAAACAAACTATAACAAAACATGAATCATATATGGTACTACTTTGAAAAAATCATCTCTATCAAATCCGTCAAGCAAAGTCATATAATGTAATCAAGTGTAACAAGGATGAGGTAAAGAAGCCTCCTCAACACGAAAAGGAATACTAGAAACTTACTATCACCTTCTTAACTAGCTCAGAGAAACCAGTCTTCCTGCCATTGTGGCACTCCTTGAATAGATCAAACGCAGTGAACTCTTCACCCTTACAAGCCTCTTTCTGAAATTGTTCACGACACAATGGAACAATAAGAAACAATTGAAAGAATCACTATAGTAGCAAATGATAACATGAGAGATCCTTACCAAAGCATGCACATGGGAAATGTACGGGCGAGAACCAGTTTTCTGATGGAACTTAACTTTGGAACGGTTCTCCTTGTTCGACTGACAGGTTTCCTACCATGGAAAAAGAAACATGAGAATTAATGGGGCAACCATAAAGGATCCTACAGATTGCAATCCAAGTTGCAGTTCAAAAGTGTATGCAGCCATAATAGCATGCAAACAATGTTATCATCATCTCTCCATGCAGCACAACTGATGTTTAGTAAAGAAAGGTAGAGATAAAGACAACATATCTATCTTCAAACATCATGTGTTTTTCTGAGTCTGTTCAATGACCAAGTATGATGACAATCAACGCATTATTATACCAGCTAAATAGCTACCGTATGAACATGGCAAGATAAAACAAGCACAATGGTAAACATAGACACAATGAACTCCTTCACATAGAACTACAGTATGAATACCTTGTGCCTTGGGGTAGACCACATCTTGACCAGCCTTTGCCACTCCGCATCTATCACATTCTTATTAGGAGATTTGACACTCACTAGATTGGCCGGTACATTGTCAAAATGCTTCTTCTTGAGATGGCGGCGCCTATTCTTCTACAATCGATCCTTCAGGTCTGGCCATGTCCCTCACATAACGCTTACAAGTAAGTAGCCTTCTCTCAATTGGATACATCCATCCGTACTGCACCGGGCCTCTAAGAATTGCCTCATCCGGTAAATGAACGGCTAGATGCACCATGACATCAAAGAAAGCTGGAGGAAAAATTTTCTCGAGTTTGCAAAGAATAACTAGGATTTCTTCCTTAAGTCTTTCTAAAACATCTAGCTTCAAAGTTTTGCAACACAGCTCTCTATTTTTTTCCCAAATCAGCGACAGCTTCATATATCTCCTTATCCATGATTCCACGAATACCAACTTGTATAAGTCTTTGGAGGAGGACATAGCAATCATGTGTTTTCTGTGATTGAAGCTTGCATCCATCGGGACTAACACATTTTGCTAAGTTAGCAGCATACCCATCTGGAAATCTAACTTGTCTTATAAATTCACAGAATGCAAGCTTCTGTTCTTTTGTCATTGTGTACCATGCTTCTGGCAAACAAACTAGATTTCCATCCTCATCACGGTCGAGGTGTAAATCTGGTCTTATGCCCATGTCTTCCAAATCAAGCCTAGCATTAGCCGTATCCTTTATCTTACCATCAATGTTTAGAAATGTCCCAAGTAGGTTGTCACATATGTTTTTCTCGATGTGCATTACATCAAGATTATGCCTCAGTTTCAAATCTATCCAGTATGGCAGGTCCCACAAACAAACCTTCCGTTTCCAGCATTGACCAGCATCTTTACACTTTCTTTTCTTGTTTTGAGGATGGTTTCCTGGTCTTACATCTTTGACATTCTTCAATTCCAGCAGCAGCTCTTCTGTACTGAATTCCTCTGGCTTGTCACGGTTTTCACTCTTACCATTGAAAGCTTTGCTTCTTCGCCAGCGATGCGCTCGAGGAAGAAAACGACGATGTCCAATATAACATATCTTGTTCCTTATCCTCTGTGAGCAGGGATCTTTGTCACAGTGCAGACACGCATAGTAGCCACTCATGACTCTTCCTGACAGAGTGCTCAATCCTGGATAATCATGGATGCACCATAGGACTGCTGCACGTAGATTAATTTTTTTTTCACTTAAGGCATCATAGGTACTTACACCCTTCCAAAGCTCAAGCAACTCTTCGACTAGAGGCTCCAAGAACAAATCAAAATCCTTCCCTGGAGAATTTGGACCGGGTATAAGTATGGCCATCATGAGGTTGCACTGATCCATACATGCCCATGGTGGCAGGTTATAAGGCATCACAAATACAGGCCACATGCTATAGGAAGCACTCATTTTTCCAAACGGATTAAACCCATCTGTACCAATGCCAATTCTCTGGTTCCGTGCATCTTCAGCAAAATCTCTATGTTTTTTATCAAAGTCTTTCCATGCTTCACTGTCAACTGGATGACTTATTTCATTTTCCACGGGTTTCTTTTTCAGCTTGTGCCATTGTACCTCTTCTGATGACTTCTTCGAACAATACATCCGCTGAAACCTCGGGATCAATGGGAAATGTCTCAATACTTTCATCGGAATCTGTTTTTTCCCATCTGAGTCCTTCCATCTCGATGCACCACATACCGGACATTCGTCATGGTTGGCATATTGTTTTCTGAAAAGGACACAATTATTTGGGCACACATGGATTGAATCATAGCCTAGCCCCAATGCACGGATAAATTTCAGTGCTTCATCATAAGATTTAGGAATAGAGCACTTCGGGAATGACTTGGCCAACAACGCGGGTATTGCATTAAATGCAACATTGGAGATCCGATAGAAAGACTTGATGTGGAGTAACTTCACGACAAATGAAAATCTTGAAGTTTCAGACCCTTCGTAAAGTGAGCACTTTGCCTCTTCTATCACTTTTGCAAACTTTGACTGCTGTCTACTCGTGTCCTCCGATCCATACAGATCCTGTATCATGTCATGAATTCTATCATCTTCATATAGATCCTCCTCCTCCAAACGAACATCCTTTTCAGCAACATCTACCACAATATCAGTAGCTCCATCCACATGTTGTGCATCTCCATCAGCTTCAACATTTAATGGTTCTCCATGATGAATCCACCTATCATATGTGCTAAACATCCCATAAATAAGAATATGATCCTCCACTTTCCCTTGAGGTCCGTGTTTACGATTGAG
Organism: Triticum urartu; assembly: GCF_003073215.2. NCBI lineage: Eukaryota > Viridiplantae > Streptophyta > Magnoliopsida > Poales > Poaceae > Triticum > Triticum urartu. The sequence continues at coordinate 27,488,739 of NC_053027.1, read as the reverse complement.
ACATTTGCGGCACGGGCAAAGAATTTGAGCATCCTCGGCATAGGTTTCACGAACGAAATTCATGAACTCTTTCACTCCATTGATGTATTCTTCGGAAAATTTCCTAGCTTTTATCCAGCTTCTGTCCATCTGCCAATGAACAAAAAAGGCTACAATTTAGCAATTGAATTGCACAGACCCAAAGTACCTAGCACAAACAAGCAAGGGAAACTACAGCTACCTACAGCAAGGGAAACTACAGCTACATACAGCAAGAAAACTACAGAAACCACATTGTTCTACAGAAGTAAGTTAACTACAGAAAGCACATTGTCCTACAGAAGTACTCCCTCCGTTCTAAATTACTTGTCTTGTATTTGTCTAGATACGGATGTACCTAGACTTATTTTAGTGCTAGATACATCAGTATCTAGACAAATTTAAGACAAATAATTCGGAACAGAGGGAGTATGGGAAAGAACAAGAACAGGTAGATGCAGTTGTTCTGCTTATGCATGGCAGGTAAGCATATTGCAGACTTGAGATGATTTATTAAGTACGACACATGTAAAGGATCTACAGAAACCACATTGCTCTAGCCAGGAGTATTTTTCCCCATAGCAATGATCTGACCAGAGAATTAAAGGAGCTACAAATCCACACAAGTACGCTTGTGTGCTGAGTGGTTTGCTTAAACAGCAGCTTTAGAGCACTAACCTTTCACTGCAGAACTTAGAACAGCAGATGACGCCGTCCGTTTCCCGCTCTGTACCCCGCAGATGATGCCCTCTGCCGCCGGCCGCTGCCCGCCGCCTGATCGGTGCAGGTGATGGACGGCCACGGCGCCACACTCTCCCCGCGCGGCGCAGGTGATGGTTGGCCGCGGCGCCGCCGGCTGCCCGCCCGGCGCAGGTGATGGCCGGCCGCGGCGCCGCCCGCTGCCCACCCGGCGCAGGTGATGGTGGCCGCAGCGCCGCCCGCCCGGCGCAGGTGATGGTCAGCGCCGCCGATATGTGGACACGATTGGGGATTTTCGTTGCTATGTCACGGACTTGACCTAGTTTTTTTTTGTCGCTGAGAAAAACGGAGCTGGCCCAAGTGATTCCTGCGATTTTACCGTCCAGTTTTGGCCCAAAGGCGGCCCACTTATCACATATACGTCTGGTTAAAACTATCACACCGGCAAGGTAAACACGCGCAGGATGAATAGCAAACTGGTATAAGTGGCACTTTGACAAGTGAAATGTATACGGTTCGCGTCTTGCACAAACCTATTTTTTCACCTTAATTTAATTATAATAGTTGTATGCCTCACAAGTTAGGGTGGGTCCCATAGGCCCACAGGACCTGCTTGCTATCTAGTGGTCGTATGCCACATCTTGATGGGCTAGTTAAAATTGACAACTAGGCACGCCACGTAGACAAAATTGTCAAGTTGTCATCCAGTCGCCCTCATCTATTTCTCTGGTGATTGACAACTAGGCCACGCAGACAAAATAGTTGAGTTATCATCCAGTCACCCTCATCTAGTTTCTATGATGGTTGACAATTAGGCACGCCACGTAGACAAAATTGCTGAGTTGTCATCCAGTCACCCTTATCTAATTTCTATGATGATGTATTTTGGTCATTACGGAGCTAAAATAAGGTAGTAGGCATCATTCACATCTTTATGCATGACCTTTCTATGCAATCAAATAACGACCTTTTGGACATGAATTGTCATAAGAATATTGGGTTTGGCCCCATCCAGACTCTTCATGACTAATTTAGGAATTTTGGTCATGGATCTATGACTAATTAAACCACCGTCACTATTTTTTGTCATAAACGAGTGTATTTCTTGTAGTGATATCAATAGCTTGCGATGTAGCTCCCGTTTATTTTTTGATATGTTCCTAGAGAAAAATAAGTTGAAAGATGATAGTAGCAATGATGCGGACTGGGTCCGTGATCTGAGGATTATCCTCATTGCTGCACAGAAGAATTATGTCCTTAATGCACTGCTAGGTGACAGACCTATTACAGGAGCAGATGCACACGTTATGAATGTTTGACAAAGCTCGGTATGATGACTACTTAATAGTTTAGTGCACCATGCTTTCCGGCTTAGAACCGGAACTTCAAAAACGTTTTGAACGCCACGGAACATATAATATGTTCTAAGAGTTGAAATTGGTATTTCATACTCATGCCTGTGTCAAGAGGTATGAGACCTCTGACAGTACTTTGCCAACAAGGTGGAGGAGAATAGCTCAACCAGTGAGCATGTGCTCAGACTGTCTGGGTACTACAATTGCTTGAATCAAGTGGGAGTTAATCTTTCAGATAAGATAGTAATTGATAAAGTTCTCTAGTCACTATCACCAAGTTACTAGAACTTAGTGATGAACTATAATATGCAAGGGATGACAGAAGTAATTCCCAAGCTCTTCGCGATGCTGCTGAAATCGGTGACGGTAGAAATCAAGAAATAGCATTAAGTGTTGATGGTTAACAAGACCACTAGTTTCAAGAAAAAGGGCAAAGGGAAAGAAAGAGGAACTTCAAAGAAGAAAGGCAAGCAAGTTGCCACTACCGTGAAGAAACCCAAAGCTAGACCTAAGCCTGAAACTGAGTGCTTCTACTGCAAAGGGAATGGTCACTGGAAACGGAACTACCCCAAATATTTGGCGGATAAGAAGGATGACAAAGTGAACAAAACTATATATCATATACATGTTATTGATGTGTACTTTACTAGTGTTCATAGTAACTCCTAGGTATTTGATACCGATTCAGTTGATATGATTAGTAACTCGAAACAGGAGTTACAAAATCAACATAGACTAGTTGAGGGAAAAGTCACGATGTGTGTTGGAAGAGATTCCAAGGTTGATAAGATCACCATTGCACACTCCCTTTACCTTCGAGATTAGTGTTGAACCTAAAATAAATGTTATTTGGTTTTTGCATTGAGCATAATATGATTGGGTCATGTTTATTGAAATACGGTTATTCATTTAAGTTAAAGAATAATTGTTATTCTGTTTACCTTATGTGGTCATACACCCAAGGTGAATGGTTTATAGACTCTGGATCATAGTGATACACATATTCATAATATTGATGCCAAAAGATGCAAAGTTGATAATGATAGTGCAACTTATATATGGCACTGCCGTTTAGGTCATATTGGTGTAAAGCGCATGAAAAAGCTCCATGCTGATGGACTTTCGGAATCACTTGATTATGAATCACTTGATGCTTGCGAACCATGCCTCATGGTCAAGATGACTAAGACTCCGTTCTCCGGAACAATGGAGCGAGCAACTGACTTATTGGAAATAATACATACTGATGTATGCGATCCGATAAGTGTTGAGGCTCGGGGCGGGTATCGTTATTTTCTGACCTTCACAGATGATTTCAGAAGATATGGGTATATCTACTTAACGAAACATAAGTCTGAAACATTTGAAAAGTTCAAAGAATTTCAGAGTGAAGTGGAAAATCATCGTAACAAGAAAATAAAGTTTCTATGATCTGATCGCGGAGGCGAATACTTGAGTTACGAGTTTGGTCTTCATTGGAAACAATGTGGAATAGTTTCACAACTCACTCCACTTGGAACACCACAACATAATGGTGTGTCTGAATGTTGTAATTGTACTTTATTGGATATGGTGCGATCTATGATGTCTCTTACCGATTTACCACTATCGTTTTGGGGTCATGCATTAGAGACAACTGCATTCACGTTAAATAGGGCACCATCTAAATCTGTTGAGATGACACCGTATGAACTATGGTTTGGAAAGAAACCAAAGATGCCGTTTCTTAAAGTTTGGGGTTGCGATGCTTATGTGAAAAAGTTTCAAATTGATATGCTCAAACCCAAATCGGAGTAGTGCATCTTCATAGGATACCCAAAAAGAAACTGTTGGGTACACACCTTCTATAACAGATCCGAAGGCAAGATATTTTGTTGCTAAGAATGGATCCTTTCTAGAGAAGGAGTTTCTCTCGAAAGAAGTGTGTGGGAGAAAAATAGAACTTGATGAGGTAATTGTACATTCTCCCGAATTGGAAAGTAGTTCATCACAGAAATCAGTTCCAGTGATTCCTACACCAATTAGTGAGGAAGCTAATGATGATGATCATGAAACTTTAGATCAAGTTACTACCGAACCTCATAGGTCATAGTACGGTCCACACCAGAGTGGTACGGTAGTCCTATTCTGGAAATCATGTTACTGGACCATGACGAACCTACGAACTATGAGGAAGCCATGATGAGCCCAGATTCCACAAAATGGCTTGAGGCCATGAAATCTGAGATGGGATCCATGTATGAGAACAAAGTATGGACTTTGATTGACTTGCCCGATGGTCGGTGAGTCATTGAGAATAAATGGATCTTCAAGAGGAAGACAGACACGGATAGTAGTATTACTATCTACAAAGCTCAAATTGTCGCAAAGTGTTTTCGAGAAATTCAAGATGTTAACTACGATGAGATTTTCTCACTCGTATCGATGCTTAAAAGTCTGTCTGAATCATGTTAGCAGTTGCCCCATTTTATGAAATCTGGCAAATGGATGTCAAAACTACATTCCTTAATGGATTTCTTAAAGAAGAGTGGTATATGATGCAAACAGAAGGTTTTGTCGATCCTAAATGTGCTAACAAAGTGAGGAAGCTCCAGTGATCCATCTATGGACTGGTGCAAGCATCTCAAAGTTGGAATATATGCTTTGGTAATGTGATCAAAGCATATGGTTTTATATAGACTTGAAGTGAAGCCTGTATTTACAAGAAAGGGAGTGGAAGCACTACAACATTTCTGATAAGTATATGTAAATGACATATTGTTTATCGGAAATAATGTAGAATTTTCTGGAAAGCATAAAGGAGTGTTTGAAAGGAGTTTTTCAAAGAAAGACGTTGGTGAAGCTACTTACATATTGAGCATCAAGATCTATAGAGATAGATCAAGACGCTTGATATATTTTCAATGAGTACATACCTTGACAAGATTTTGAAGTAGTTCAAAATAGAACAGTCAAAGAAGGTGTTCTTGCCTGTGTAGCAAGGTGTGAAGTTGAGTAAAGACTCAAAACCCTACCACGGTAGAAAATAGAAAGAGAATGAAAAGTCATTCCCTATGCCTTAGTCATAGGTTCTATAAAGTATGCTATGCTGTGTACCAGACCTATTGTGTACCTCACCATAAGTTTGGCAAGACGGTACAATAGTGATCCAGGAGTGGATCATTGGACAACTGTCAAAAATATCCTTAGTGCAATAAGGAAATGTTTCTCGGTTATGGAGGTGACAAAGAGTTCGTCGTAAAGAGTTACGTCGATGCAAGCTTCGACACCGATCTGGATGACTCTAAGTCTTGATCTAGATACATATTGAAAGTAGGAGCAATTAGCTAGAGTAGCTCCATGCAAAGCATTGTAGACATAGAGAATTTGCAAAATACATACGGCTCTGAATGTGGAAGACCCGTTGACTAAATTTCTCTCACAAGCAAAACATGATCACTCTTTGGGTGTTAATCACATGCCGATGTGAACTAGATTATTGAATCTAGTAAACCCTTTGGGTGTTAGTCACATGGAGATGTGAACTAATCACATGAAGATGTGAACTATTGGTGTTAAATCACATGACGATGTGAACTAGATTATTGACTCTAGTGCAAGTGAGAGACAGAAGGAAATATGCCCTAGAGGCAATCATAGAGTTGTTATTTATATTTCCTTATATCATGATATATGTTTATTATTCATGCTATAATTGTATTAACCGGAAACATAGTACATGTGTGAATAAATAGACAAATAGAGTGTCCCTAGTATGCCTTTACTTGACTAGCTCGTTAATCATAGATGGTTAAGTTTCCTAGCCATGGACATGTGTTGTCATTTGATGAACGGGATCACATCATTAGAGAATGATGTGACAAGACCCATCCGTTAGCTTAGCATAGTGATCGTTCAGTTTTATTGCTACTGCTTTCTTCATGACTTATACATGTTCCTCTGACTACGAGATTACGCAACTCCCGAATGCCCGAGGAACACCTTGTGTGCTATCAAATGTCACAACGTAACTGCGTGATTATAAAGATGCTCTACAGGTGTCTCCGATGGTGTTTGTTGAGTTGGCCTAGATCGAGATTAGGATTTGTCACTCCGTCTATCAGAGAGGTATCTCTGGGCCCTCTCGGTAATGTACATCACTATGAGCCTTGCAAGCAATGTGACTAATGAGTTAGATGCAGATGATGCATTACGGAATGAGTAAAGAGACTTGCTGGTAACGAGATTGAACTAGGTATGATAATACCGACGATTGAATCTTGGGCAAGTAACATACCGATGATAAAGGGAACAATGTATGTTGTTATGCGGTTTGACCGATAAAGATCTTCGTAGAATATGTAGGAGCCAATATGAGCATCCAGGTTCCTCTATTGGTTATTGGCCGGAGATGTGTCTCGGTCATGTCTACATAGTTTTCGAACCCATAGGGTCCGCACGCTTAACGTTCGATGACGATTTGTATTATAAGTTATGTGATTTGATGTACCGAAGGTTTTTCGGAGTCCCAGATCAGATCACGGACAGGACGAGGAGTCTCAAAGTGGTCGAGACGTAAAGATCGATATATTGGAAGGCTATATTCGGACATCGGAAAGGTTCCGAGTGATTCGGGTATTTTTCGGAGTACCGAAGAGTTACGGGAATTCGCTGGGGAAGTAATGGGCCTTAATGGGCCATACGGGAAAGGAGAGAAGGGCCTCAAGGGGCGGCTGCGCACCCCCCATGGGCTGGTCCAAATTGGACTAGGGAGAGGGCGGCTGTCGGTGTCAAAACCGGCGGATCTCGGGTAGGGGGTCCCGAACTGTGCGTCTAAGGCGGATGGTAATAGGAGGCGGGGGACACAATGTTTACCCAGGTTCGGGCCCTCTCGATGGAGGTAATACCCTACTTCCTGCTTGATTGATCTTGATGATAGGAGTATTACAAGAGTTGATCTACCACGAGATCGTAGAGGCTAAACCCTAGAGGCTAGCCTATGATTATGATTGTTGTTGTCCTACGGACTAAACCCTCCAGTTTATATAGACACCGGAGGGGGCTAGGGTTACACAGAGTCGGTTACAAGGGAGTAGATCTACATATCCGAATTGCCAAGCTTTCCTTCCACGCAAACGAGAGTCCCACCCGGACACGGGACGAAGTCTTGAATCTTGTATCTTCATAGTCCAACAGTTCGGCCAAAGGACATAGTCCGGCTGTCCGAAGACCCCCTAATCCAGGACTCCCACAGTAGCCCCTGAACCAGGCTTCAATGACGATGAGTCCGGCACACAGATTGTCTTCGGCATTGCAAGGAGGGTTCCTCCTCCGAATACTCCATAGAAGATTTTGAACACAAGGATAGTGTCCACCTATGCAAAACAAATTCCACATACCATCATAGAGAGTATAATATTTCCACAAATCTAATCTACTGACAACTTTTCATAACATGACATCACGCCATGGCCCGGTCATTATTCGAACCATTTTTCTCAACCAGCCACTACACACATCACGAGGCGGTTTTCTTGGCAGGTCTTGTCGAAGCAGAGATTGTGTCCCCTTACACTACTAGGAAAAGGCCTACTAATGGCGCACCAGTTTTGCCTACTAATGGCGCATCACTGGTGCGCCATTACTAGCACGCCACTAGTAATTTTTACTAATGGCGCACCACTGGTGCGCCATTAGTATCTGGTATACTAATGGCGCACCACTAAGTGCACCATTAGTATATAACACCATGCGCCATTAGTGTGCCTCCCAGGGGCCATATTTAACCATGTGCTTTGGCACACTAATGGCGCACTGCGGATAGATGCGCCATTAGTATACTTGGCGTACTAATGGCGCACTCTGTCTTAATGCGCCATTAGTATCCATTGGCATACTAATGGCACACTCTGTCTTGATGCGCCATTAGTATCCTTTGGCATACTAATGGCGCACCTTGTGGTGATGCGCCATTAGTATGAATATTTGTTTTTTTTACTTTTTTGATTTTTGCACATACAAAATATATTATTTGACAGAATATACACAGTAGCACACAGCAACAGCAGATTCATCGAATACAATAGAAGATTAGTCTCCGAATACAATTCATCTTATTAGTCTCCGAATTCAAAAGACCGAACAAAGATAAAACATTACAAGTCTCGAGACCGCGAGTATCGAGTTTGTCTTCACATTACAAGTCGATATCAGTCATCTAAACTACCATCACATAGAAGAGAGCTGCGGTCATCACGATGAGCATCATCGCGATCAAACTGGTCTTCATCCGGTTCCTCCAACGCTCCCTCCTCTCTCCCGCTAGATAGCGGGCATATCTAGATTCGGCCTCCGCCCTAGTGGTGTACCCTTTGTAACTGTTACCGCTGAAACGGTGAACCTGTCTCCGACACTCCTCCCAGTCGTCGTAGACTCCGGGAACCTTACCCTTGTACACGACATACGACGACATCTCTATGCACAAGCCAAACAACAGACAATACATACATAAGCAATATATAAGTATGTAACAAAAGGATCGGAAGAGAAAAGCAAGACATTAATAGCACGATTCATGGTCCTACTAATAAATATCATCGATTACATCTAAGTTGAACGACTGTCCAAACCAAAGAGACATACAATTCATTAAAGTTTAATTACAACATGAGCCAATCAATGTTTCAGAACTACACATCACTACTTTCGACTCGACTCATGGACAGGAGTGTGGATGAAGCTGCCGTCTGTCGTGATGGTCATGAAATCGCGGGCGTTGTCAGCCTGCATTTGTAGCATTCCGTCTATCTCAATGTTGGACGGTTGATATCTGAGGAAGAACTGCCCCGAGGTATGAAGGACATCTTGATGGATGATGTCCCCAAACTCCGACTGGATGCGAAAGAATTCTTGTCTGATGTCCGCGTCCTGGATTGCCGACAAGCTCGCGGCCCAATCTTTGAGATTATTTGGTAGCAGAAGGTGATGATGGTCCCTTACGATCGCCCGCATGTGATGGAGGGCGTAGTAGGCATCCTTTTGACCGCCAGGCGGCTGCTTGACGCAGCAGAACGTCGTATTGTGGGTGAAAACGTTCTTGCCGTACTTACGAACTGCCCTGATGAAGGTGCCTCCAGATTTGGCGTAGCCAGGGAGAACATCATCAAGAACTTTCTTGATATTTGTGTAGTCTATCTTGGAGTTACGGTTCAGGTCAAAATACGTGGCCATGGAATATTTCGGGCTTAAGAGGATGAGTGTGCAATGTGTGTCACCGCACAGAACACGGAATGTTAGAAAAAAAAAGAATGATCGAAATCTAAGAAATCATATGTTACGGGGCGGTTAAGGGATGACTTACTCGGGAAAGTAAGCCACAAGGAAGTTATCCTTATCTGGGTTGCCAGAATGACGTCTTCGAGGTGTGAACTCACGACTTGGCGGTCCCCAGCGCTGCTCAAGAGCTTGGCACGCATGTAGAAGGGGTCGACGATCACGATGTCCGGTGAAGGCGGCAGCTGGAGGCGTCTCCTGAGAACTGAACGCCAGACGACGCCTATTGCAATTGGGTTTCTCTGCCGTACCAGCTAGATCGCGGTCGTCTTGTTTGGGTTCTTGAGAAGGAGGCCCGCAGAACTCGTCACCGTACCCATGTTCGGCAAACTACTTATCGACGTTGGTAAATGTACCATCGTCGTTGTCGTCGTCGTCCAGATCCTGTGCCATAGGGATGTTCGGCATGTTCGGTAGCGTTGCGGCATTCTTGCCATGGCTTGGCGCCGGCATGACTGGCGGTCTTGTCTGTGGGGTGGTGTCCCCCGCCCCCAAACGAATCTGGCTCTTCGTCCAAAGCAGGGACCAGCTTACGCAGGCGCTGAGGGTCATCTCATCTTCTTCGTCGGCCCCAGCGGGTCGAATCGGAGGTAACAGCTCATCGCAGCCTGGCAGCACCCGAACCACTTCAAACCTATACATTGTGGGTGGCATCGGATTACTGTGGAACACGGGGTTGCCCGGTTGAACGATTCTGCCCTTGGCGACATCGACCAACTCGCCGCCCACGAAGTGCAGGAGAGTGCAAGGAACGTCGGCGGCGCCCTTCGAAAACATGTAGGGCGTCAGGGATGCCCAGTCAAAGGCAAGGAGATGAGGTCCTCGGTCGAGAGGCTTAGTTACCGTGATGCCATCGAGCTCGGCTAATGTCGAGGCACCGCCAACGGCGGGCGTGCAACTGACGGAGGGGCCGCTTGCTGGCGACGTGCCGGCCGGTGTACATCCGGGTGCATTAAGCTCCAATGCCGGCGTCAGAGACACCAATACCGCCGCCGCCGGAGACACCAATGGCACCGCCGCCGTAGACACCAATACCGCCACCGCCGGAGACACCAATGGCGCCGCCTGCGCGTTGTGCGAGTTGCTGGCCGTGAAGCTGGGAATCGGGGGTGGCCCCTATTGGCCACCCGCAATCCACGTCGTTATCCCATGAATCAAGGTAGGCATAATGCCGGTGAGCGTCGATCCCAGTTGTGGTTGCACTTGCTCTTGGACCATCTCCGGAATCCGCGCCACTTGCGCCTTGAGTGCTTCAACCTCATGCGACTGGCTTTCCGAGCTGGTCTTTTTCTCCTTTCGCCCACCAGTGGTATAGTATGACGACCATTTTGTGGACAAGCCTTTGCCGGCCACACGACCAGCTGACGTTGGCTTACTGAGCTTATCCTTGTTTTGCATTACGTTCAACGCCCTATTCAAAGGGGTGTCGAAAGGGGAGCTCTAAGACGACCCCGCTCTACTGCTTTCTTTGTCCTACGGAAGGAACGTGAATCATTTAGAAATATTGGGGATTAATTAGAATGCAACTATATGGAGCTAATTACACGGGGGTGTATTCCTTACCATAACAAGCTCAAGCTCCTTGGTCTTTGGATCCGTGGCAAGCTCCATTGTTACCGGGTCCTCCTTGTACCGGGCCCTGAGAAAGTTCCTGGTTTGCTTGCCACTATATTTCTCGGAGCGGGGCGGTAGGCCTTGCTCGGCACGCTCCGCGTCCTCCTTGTCCCATATAGGCTCCACCACTCTGTAACCGCCGGGACCGAGTTGGTGGACCCCTATGTTCAACTGCCGCATTTCTTTCCCCCACTTACTTGATTCGGAGGTTGCGGGGCTCTCGCACTTGATCTTGAACTCCTTGTAGTCATCTTCGCTCATCAAAGGATATTTCGCCTTGATCTTCTCATAACTATCACCTTTGTCAATCGTTGCCTTCACCGTGCTTTTCCAAGTAGATAGGGCCGTGCTCATCGTTGTGAGGGCGGCACCGTTCACTTTATTACCCAAGAGGCGTGTGTTTGCGAACTCAGCAGGGAACTTGTATCGTTCGTGCAGCTTCGTGAAGAGGAGGCTGCGCAAATTCCCTCGGTCCTTATGCCTTAGGTTCTCGGTGTTGGTCGAGGTGGTGCTCCGGAGAATGCACCCGAGCTGAATCGAGTACACCTTGACTACGTGTTTGGGCGCCGTCGGATGCCCGTCGGAGTTCACTTCAGTAAATTCCTCCCTGACGATGCCGAGCATGTTCGGGCGCCGGTCCTTCCGTTACCTCTTCGGTTGGCTGCCATCTATGCGTGCGCCGCCATCATCAGTGGTGGCATCCGCGGCGCCATCAGCAGTGGTGTCATCCTCAACGCCACTAGGGCTTGTGTAGTCAGGATCGGTGTCTTCCGCGGCGTCCTCATAGCGGTGAGGTTCTTCCTCCAACTCCTGGGACAGCTCCCAGAATTGCTTGCCGCCCGAACTGCCGGCCTCATCGTTGTGGGACATGTTTCGCTCTAAATAGGAAAAAAGTTTGGTCAAAAAGTTGGTTATTGTCAAGGAACAAGATCATGGTCTCATCATTTAGGGTTTGTCGACACCGAGGCATCCTAAAAGGTAATCTTTTATCATTTAGGGTTTGTCGACGCCGAGGCACCCTAAAAGCCTAAGCGTACATCATTTAGGTTCTCATCGACACCGAGGCACCCTAAAAGCCAAGGTTTCATCATTTAGGGTTTGTCGATGCCGAGGCACCCTAAATGCTAAGTTTTCATCACTTAGGGTTTATCGATGCCGAGGCACCCTAGGTTGGGCCTAATCACTTGGCACTAATCAGTTGGCTCTATTGCCACCTATGTTGGGTTTATCAACTAGGTTTTATCGATGCTGAGGAGAATTTCTAAGTTGGACCTAATCACTTGGCTCTATTGCCACCTATGGTTTAATGCAGCAAGAATAAAGGGGCAGGTGATCCTACTTAATTAAGTACTAAGATACCCCGGCCCATGCATTAGTAGCAACTACCTCATATGTCCGATTTTTAGCAAAGTCATGCTAAAATTCACGGAAAATTTCAGCATGACCTTTGCTGAAAATAGGACATATGGAGTACCCGAATTTGCCGGAACGGAAGTTAATCGACATTCCGGCAAACTCAAGGGCCTCTCGGGGTACCTGCAAAATCATCACGACACGAAGGGCCTCTCAAGGGCATCAAGTAGCAGCGGCGTCTCCCAGGACCCCATTTTTTTGCTAAATTTCTTTGAGCAACAATCAGAGCAGAAAATTCAGCATATTTTTATACAACAGCACTGCAAAGATGAAGAACAGTTCTACAGCAGCCCATTTATATACAATAGCATCTTTGGTCATACCAATTTCTGAAACAATTCAAATCTGAACTGTATCTTTGGTCATACAAATCTCTAAAACTATACAAATCTGAAATATATATCTTTGATCATCATCTTTGCATGTCTTTCTCAATGTGATCACAAGTAATTCAGAGGCATCACAAGTAATTCAGAGCATCACAAGGCATTAGTAGTTCAGTACATGAACAAGTTTTACAAAGCACATCAATATGTTATAGCAAACAAAAGTTCTGAAATTTGTTTCCCTAACTGAATTAACTGAATTTTTAGTTACCGAATAAACTGAATTTTCAAAACTGCAAGAAGCCATTTAAAAAAATCCTCTCATCTCATATGAGGAGTGTTAATCCTAAGACTAATAGTTTGTTGTGCAGTACATCTACAATGATGCCCTGTCCATTTGTCGCTCCCCAACTAGATACTAGAGTAGCATTGTTGAGGCCCTGTTCTTGCTGAACTAGATACTACTGAACCTAATTGAACCTAGGCAATACTCCAACTGAATGCTGGACCATGCATGTTCTCACTACTAAATCCCAAGAGAAAAACTCAGTAACAAATGGAGTAACAGATTAACAAATAACAGTACAGAAGAACTAAACTTTGGTTAACTGAATGCATTAGCTACTAAGCTGTCCAGATTAACAAACTACAGTGCACAAATCTCCTGTCATCATCAGTAACAAAATTCAGATTAACAGATTACTTCCATATGTCAATTTACAGTGCACAAACATTACTGTTATCATCATCAGTAACAAAATTCAGACATTACAGGTGGAGTTGGGGGGTGAAGTAGTCACAGTAGAAGGCTTTGCAGGTGTTTATCTGCGGCCATCACGAATCCATTCATCATTACCCAGGGAACAGAGACTGATAAATTTGTCAATTTTAGAAGAAAAGGAACGAATTACTAGCATGGCATCTCCATTCTCCATTGTCTTTCTGTCTAAACCAAGGAACACAGTCATTACTGTCTGTCTAAACCTAGGAACCTAGGAACACAGGAGAGGGAGGAAGGAGGAAGGAGGAGAGGTACCTGGGCGGGAGGACGGCGGCTGCGGCGGCAACGGCCGGAGGACGGCGTCGTCGACGAACTCAAGGGCGGGGGCACCAGATGCTCCTCTTGTTGATGGGGGTTGGTGAGGAGCAGGTGGCCGGCGTCGTCGTTGGCAAGGCGGCGCTGCCTCCGAGGCTCTGCCTCCGAGGAGGTGGTTGGTGCCTTGGCGGCCGGCGGTGGCGGAGGCCTGGAGGATGGAGGGACCGAGAGGGAGAGATGGAATGGGGGGCACGGGGGCAGCGGGGGTGGAGTCCGGCGGGGGTGGGGACGCGAGGGCGCGATGGCGGCGGGGGTGGAGTCCGGTGAGGGTCGGGGCGGCGGCGTCGTGGGTCGGGGCAGCGCGCGGGTGGATCTGGTGGCGAGGGAGAGAGGGTCGAAGGGGATCTGGCGAGGGAGAGGGAGATAGCTAGGGGGAAGCTTACTAATGGCGCACCACACCTCGCTGCGCCACTAGAAATCTTTTTTTAGATAGCAATGGCGCACCCCGCAGCGGTGCGCCATTAGAAATCTTTTTTTAGATAGCAATGGCGTACCCCGCAGCGGTGCGCCATTAGAAATCTTTTTTTAGATAGCAATGGCGCACCCCACAGCGGTGCGCCATTAGAATTTTTTTATTACAGTTCGAGCACAGGTTATATTGCACCTAACCCAATCCACATCAGAACCTGCCCACTAGCCCGACTGGTCAGCATGCAGCACACACACCAGGAGCCCCCGAGTTTGATTCCCAGGCTCCGCAATTTTTTTTTGCATTTTAAATGTTGTTTGATATTTATTTGTGTTTAAATACGTTCAAACTTTTTAAATCATAACAGTAATATTTTTTATAAAAACATTAATAATTTTTTAAAAATATATTCAAATTTGTTACTTGAAAATATCATCGGCGGCAGCGGTGGAGCGGGGGAGGGTGCGGGGGGTGCCCGTTGGCGGCGGTGGAGCGGGGGAGGGTGCGGGGGGCCTGGTGCTCGTCGGCGGCGGTGGAGGGGGATAGAGATCGAGTGTCCTCATGAATTCAAAAAGTGCCCGTGAAATTTAAAAATATTCATGATATCAAAAAGTGCCCATGAAATACAATCGAGAAATGAAGACTACGATTTAAATACAATCGATCTAGCTATCTGTTCACAATCTTCTTGCCCTTCTTTTTCACAAATGGAGTTCTTCTGTGGAACGGACGTCCTTTAGGTAGGGTTGTCCTGCTTCTTCTTGTGGTGTGTGCTGCTACTTCATCGTCGTCGTCATGTTCGATCTTCGGGTCGCCGTACTTGTCAAAGTCTTGCTCATTGGCTACTCCATCCATTCCGATGATCTTCCTTTTGCCTCTCCTCACGACAACACGACTGGGCTTTGATGGGTTGGTAATGAAGAAGCATTGGTCGACTTGGGAAGCCAGTACCCATGGCTCATTTTTCCCAGTGACGTTTGCGCCCGCGGTCTTGGATTTGGCTTCGGGTATAACCATGGTGGTGAAATATCGGTCTTCTTTTAGGACGCTCTTGGCCCATCTGACACGGAACATCGGGACCTTCTCTCCAGCGTAGCTCAGCTCCCAGATCTCCTCGATCTTTCCGTAGTATCTGTCCTTGTCATTACCGGTGTAGGATTCCATCGTTACCCCGGAGTTCTGATAACCATCGCTCTTCATGTCCTTGTTCTCGGTGTAGAATGTGTAGCCGTTGATATCGTACGCCTCATAGTTCATCAGGTTGTGCTCGGCGCCCTGTGACAAGGCGATTATGAGTTGTTCTTCCGCGGAAGAATCCTCATGTAAAGGGTACGACAGAAGCTTCTGCTTGAACCAACGCTTGAAACATGAGTTGTGCTCTTTGATTATATCTCCGTCCATCCTTTGTTGCCCTCAGTCATTGTACGTCTTCTCAATAAAGGTTTTGTGCTCTACCACCCAAGGATCGACCACGTCTATGTGTTGTAGTGCGACTAGGTTTGCTCTTTCAAAGTCGGCGAGTCGACCCTCGAAGTCGACATGCATTTCGCGGTGACCCTCACGGTGACCCCACCTAGCGAGCCTGCCAAGGTGCCTATTGACGGGCAGACCAACGGGGTTCTCGATGCCTAGATAATTCGTGCAGTAGGAGATGAACTCTTTGGTCAGAAAGCCCCTGGATATACTTCCCTCTGGACGTGACATGTTGCGAACGTATCCTTTGATGACACCATTCATCCTTTCGAATGACATCATGCTGTGCAGGAACGTCGGCCCGAGTTGGATGATATCCTCCATGATATGGACCAGCAGATGCACCATAACGTCGAAGAATGCGGGCGGGAAGTACATCTCAAGCTCGCATAGTATCACCACGATCTCTTCCTGTAGCCTTCTGAGTTGCCTCACGCCAATCGACTTCCGAGAGATGACGTCGAAAAATTTGCATAGGCCAAATAGCGTTTCACGGACGTGCGCGTCCATGATCCCACGGATTGCAACTAGAAGTATCTGCGTCATCAGCACGTGACAGTCATGAGACTTCATCCCACTGAACTTCTAGTTCGCTGGGTCTAGGTATCTGCTTATCTTCCCCGCGTAACCGTAAGGAAGTTTTACTCCTACGAGGCAGGTGAAAAACTGCTCGATCACCTCCTGACTTAGAGTGAAGCACGCGGGAGGGTAGTCACTTCCGGTCTTCTTGGCCTTTTTGCCTTTGCGACGAGTTTCTGTGTCCTGCTTCGCCTCATCATCATCATCATCATCATCATCATTAGCGTGAAGCTCCTGCCTGATGCCCATTGATTTCAAGTCTGCCCTTGCTTTCGGCCCATCTTTGGTCCTCTCTGGCATGTTGAGCAGGGTACCAAGCAGACTCTCGCACACGTTCTTCGTGATATGCATGGCATCAAGGCTGTGAGGCAGACGGTGGATCTTCCAGTATGGCAAGTCCAAGAAAACAGACCTCGTTTTCCATACCTTCAGCAGCGTCTCTGGCGCCTTTCGCTTCTTTCCCGGCTCTGGTGCCTTTTGCTTCTTTCCCGGCAGTGGGCAATCTTTCCAATTTTTCAACAGCTCGTCTATTTCCTCGCCGCTCCTCATACGCGGGCGTTTTCGGGGTTCGGTTTCACCATCGAATAGATCCTTGCGTTTCCTCCACGGGTCATCGTCGCGAAGCCACCTTCGATGTCCCATGAACACGGTTTTCGAAGACCCGGGATCTCTATCTAGCTGGCGATACGTTGTGTCATCCATGCACCTTACACATCCAGAAAATCCGTGGACTACGTGCCCCGCGAGATATCCGTAACCGAGATAGTCGTGCACCATCGTGAGCAGTGTGGCTCTCATAGGGAAATATTCTTTCTCTGCGGCGTCCCACGTATTGGCTGGCGTTTTCCACAGCGTGTCTAGCTCCTCTTTCAGCAGCCCCAGATATAGATTGATGTCGTTCCCTGGTTGTTTCGGCCCTTCAATTAGCATACTCATGTGAATGTACTTCCTCTTCATGCACAACCAGGGGGGAAGGTTGTACATCCACACAAACACAGGCCACGTGCTATGTGTGCTTCTCTGGCTGCCAAACGGATTGACTCCATCGGTGCTCGCGCCCAGCACGATGTTCCTTGGATCCTTCCCAAATTCTGGATATTCGAAGTTCAATGCTTGCCACTGGCTCGCATCCTTAGGGTGACTCAGCATCTTGTCTTTTTTATTTATCTCCGGATCATTTCCGTCATCTTCCCGCTTCTTCTCCTCCCTATCTGCGTGCCAACGCAGGAGCTTTGCTACCTTAGGGTCCGTGAAATACTGCTTCAGACGAGGAGTGATCGGAAAGTACCACACCGATTTTCGAGGTGCTTTCTTCCTCTTCTTGTATTGAGTGACGCCGCACACCGGACATATGGTAGACTCCGCGTGCTCGTCCCAATAAATGATGCAATTGTTCATGCACACATGGTTTTTCACGTGCGGTAAATCCAGAGGACACACGATTTTCTTCGCCTCCTCGAAACTGGTTGGGCACTTGTTACCCTTGGGAAGACGTTCGTGCCAGAATGACATGTTCTCGTCAAAGCATGCGTCGGTCATTTTGTGTTTTACCTTCATCTCCAGAGCCATGAGCGTTACTTTCAGGCGGGTATCCTCGGGCCTGCATCCTTCATACAATGGAGTAACCGCGTCTATCTCTAGTTGATCCAGCTTGGCTTTCTCTCGGGCGGCAGCTCTTGCGTTATCCATCTGCTTGAGAAGCAGCTCTTGAATATGACGGTCCTGCACCCAGCGCCCATCGTCGTCTGCTCCGGCATCTTCATCTTCATGATCAAGCCCTTCGTCTTGATCTTCCTCATCATCATGTACGACATCTTCTACATGATGACTGTGTACAGCATCACCGTCGTGATCATGTCCTGGAGATTCTTCGTCTTCTCGCCCGCCCTCGCCGCGGTGGTACTTGTCTTGTTGCCCTTCCTCATTTCTTGCCTGGCCCCCATGGACGACTTCATAGTCATCTTCATCACCTTGCCACTGATAGCCATCCATGAAACCATGCAAGAGCAAGTGGTCCCGCACCTGCCCAGAATCCGGGTCCGCAATAAGGCTCTTCAGCTTGCATCTTCGACACGGACATCTTATCTCCGTCTCGTTCTTTTGAAACATCTTGGCCTTCACGGAGCTCAAAAACCTATTCACAATGCCTTCGGTCATCGTGCGGACCACCATGGTCGCCTGCGGGGTAGAGCAAAACGATATTTTAGAACCAAGAAAAAATTTGGCATGACCTTCCCTAAAAATAGGACCAAAAAGAATGCATAGTGCCAAAACTCTCGCTGAAATGGAAATGAATCAACATTCCGGCAAAATATTGGCAACTATCGCATTTCAAATACCGGTACCTGCAAACACAAACATATATGCAACACCACAAACACATGCAACACCACAAACATACATAGATCTAGCTAGGCCACAAAAAGTGCATGTGCACGTTGTTGGAGCGAGATAGGGAGAAAAAAAGTAGATCTACATCATGAAGATAGCTTTCCCCTTACTTACCTATCAAAAAAAAAGGTTATTTCACCACTTAATTTTGATGAATCTATGGTGGAAATGAGGTGATGAGGAGGAGGCAGCCGAAAGCTTGGAGAAGGAGGTGAAGGGAATGAAGTGGGGAAAGTGAGTGGGTAGGTGTGGGGCTGTCCAAAATATCTTGTTGGGGTCCCAGGTTACTAATGGCGCACCACCTGCACATGCGCCATTAGTAATCCTAGTTACTAATGGCGCACCTGTAGGTGGTGCGCCATTAGTAGTTTTGTAGAAAAGTTAAATATATATATATATATATATATATATATATACTAATGGCGCACTTTTACAGGGTGCGCCATTAGTAGTTTTAGTAGTTTAAACTACTAATGGCGCACGGTGAGGCGGTGCGCCATTAGTAGTTTTGCAAAAAAAAGAATAAAAAAAATTCAGTACTGGCGCACTCCTTGTCTGGTGCGCCATTACTAGTTAGAACTAGTAATGGCGCACCAGACATAGGATGCGCCATTAGTATGTATGTAAAAAAAATTATCACTAGTGGCGCACCTGTTTTCTGGTGCACCATTAGTGTCTTCCACACTAATGGCGCATCACCAGCTGGCGCGCCATTAGTATATAGTAGTGGCGCACTACTTCCCTGGTGCGCCATTAGTGTCAATCCTATTTATAGCCCTTTTCCTAGTAGTGTTATCACGGGATTCTCATCAATACGGGTGTGCGTAACCCAACCATGCCTGCTGGTATGACTCCTCGATTTTAGGCAAGTTCAAAACAGCCATGCGGAGGACTCTTGATATTCGCCCTCTTTACAAAGGGGCCAAGGCCTATCCTTTTCTTCTCGCGCTCAATCCTCCCCCCCCCACCCCGAGTTCCAACACCCGAGGCTGAGGCTAAGCGCTTCGGTCCTTCAACCATGTCCGGATCCAACCTTCAAGGCTGGTGGATGACTTCCTCTGTCCCAGAGGAGGACATCAAGAAGCTAAGGGAAGCCAAGTATCTGACCGCCGAAATCTCGCACAGGCTGCCTGCTCAAGGGCAGGTCATCCCCACTCCCGAACCCAATGAGAGCATCGTATTTGTTTCCCACTTCCTCCGAGGGCTAGGCTTTAGTCTTGATCCCTTTGTTAGAGGGCTTATGTTCTATTACGGGCTCGATTTCCACGATCTGGCTCCAGATTCCATCCTTCACATCTCGTCGTTTATCGTCGTGTGTGAGGCCTTCCTCCGCATCACCCCACACTTCGGATTATGGCTCAAGACCTTCAATGTGAAGCCGAAGATGATCGATGGGCGTCACGCAGAATGCGGAGGTACCATAATAAGCAAAGGCATCGATGCTCCATGGCCAAAGGGTTCCTTCCTGGAGGTGTCCAACTTATGGCAGCGGGAGTGGTTTTACATCACAGCTCCCCGAAGTACGAAGTGGGAAGCTGCACTCACCTTCCGCCCGGGCCCCCCGCCACAACTGGTGTCATGGGTCAATAAGGGGCTGGGCTGGGGGCCAGTTAATAACATGCCGACATTGCAAAGTCGCATCCAAGATCTCCTCAAGAGGGATGTCAGTCTTATCAAGGTAATGCAAGTTATGCTAGTTCGTCGGGTCCTATCATGCCAACGTCGATCTCTCCGTATGTGGGAGTTCAACCCGGAAGGACCGCGAACTATTCAGCAGTTCTTCGGTGTGACGCTTGAAAAGATGTTTGGATTGTTCTTCGGATCACGAATAAAGTGTCCGGACACCACCGATGATGCGGGTCTCAACTGCAACCGTTTAGATACCCAGGTAAGTAATTCTACGGCCAAACATGCTGTCTTTTTATTTTCACAACATCATTCTGAAAAAATCGTTCTTAGCCAGGACTGGATAAGAAGGCGAAGATGATCAGGTGTTCGGCTCCCCTTCCCGAAGGCTCACCGGATCCGGTACTAGCCATGATGCTTGAGCACGCACCTTATCAAGTGCCATCAGGGGAAGATAAAGGGAGGAATAAAGAAGCTGAAAGCGAGCCTCACACATTACACATCCAAACCGGGGGAATTAGTGTCTCCGCGAAGGAGGATAATTGGGGAGAAGAATCTAGAATCCCCTCTCCCCAATGAAGGAAAAGGACCGCCCCTGAAGACCTGTAAACGAGGGTTTCCAAACGAGGGGAGAAAGCTTCATCTGGGGCCCTGCCCCGGAGGGTGTCCTTACCGCACAGTGCCCGCAAGGGGGTCAGCCCTCCACCGAGCTATAAGTGAACAAGAGTACTTTTGGTAAATATATCCTGCTTTATCTCCGGGGGCAATAACCGAGACATATGTCTTGTAGTCCGGATCGTAGCCCTTCTCGACAGAGTTCGTCTTCGGGGGATCTTCTTCCGGAGATGATGGAGAGCGAAACGCCTCCCCCTGTCCCCCCCGCCTCCTGGGGCGGACGACCCTGAGGTGTCATCGCGGAGGATTTCTCCTGATCCGCCAAGGCCAAAAGGTAACCCTTCAGCCACCCGAAGTCCGGAGTATTCGGCTCCTAAGGAGAGCAACAGAAAGAGTCTGGGATTGTCCGGTGCACAACCGGACGTACTGATGGGTCTTTTGGAGCAAGTGGCTATCTCGGAGGAGCATCGTACTTTAATGGTTACGGTGGAGAGGATTTCATCCGCCAAAAGTGGGTTGCATGAAGATTTTACGAGCCTGCTAAGAGGCTTTGATGTACGCAAAGTAATATATAAATTTTTGATGGTACCGCACACGCTATGTGTGCTCTATACAGGTAGTAGCCCCTGAGACTCTGGTTGCTGTCCAGAGGCGGGAAACAGAGGATCATAGTCCCAGGTAATGATCGTGCTGCTTTCATGTGTAGGCGGCTGACGGTCCGGTGGCTAGCCAGACTGCTGAGTTTGCTGGACTGAGCTGGCAACTTGACGTGGCAGATGCCGACATTGCGCTTGTGAACAAGTGTCTTGACGAGGCACATGGTATGTTGATGACCCACAAGTATAGGGGATCTATCGTAGTCCTTTCGATAAGTAAGAGTGTCGAACCCAACGAGGAGCATAAGGAAATGATAAGAGGTTTCCAGCAAGGTATTCTCTGCAAGTACTGAAATAAGTCATAGCAGATAGTTTTGTGATAGGATAATTTGTAACGAGCAACAAGTAACAAAAGTAAATAAAGTGCAGCAAGGTGGCCCAATCCTTTTGTAGCAAAGGACAAGCCTGGACAAACTCTAATATGATGTAAGGCGCTCCCGAGGACTCATGGGAATATCGTCAAGCTAGTTTTCATCACGCTCATATGATTCACGTTCGATACTTCGATAATTTGGTATGTGGGTGGACCGGTGCTTGGGTGCTGCCCTTACTTGGACAACCATCCCACTTATGATTAACCTCTATTGCAAGCATTCGCAAATACAACAAAAGTATTAAGGTAAACCTAATCATAGCATGAAACATATGGATCCAAATCATCCCCTTACGAAGCAACGCATAAACTAGGGTTTAACCTTCTGTCACTCTAGCAACCCATCATCTACTTATTACTTCCCAATTCCTTCCTCTAGGCCCAATTAATGCTGAAGTGTCATGTAGTCGACGTTCACATAACACCACTAGAGGAGAGACAACATACATCTCATCAAGATATCGAACGAATACCAAATTCACATGACTACTAATAGCAAGACTTCTCCCATGTCCTCAGGAACAACTCACAAAGCATAAACATGTTCATAATCAAAGGAGTATTAATGTGCATATAGGATCTGAACATATGATCTTCCACTAATTAAACCAACGAGCATCAACTACAAGGAGTAATTAACACTACTAGCAACCTACTAGCACCAATCCCGGACTTGGAGACAAGAATTGGATACAAGAGATGAACTAGGGTTTTGAGATGAGATGGTGCTGATGAAGATGTTGATGGAGATTGCCCTCTCCCGATGAGAGGAGCGTTGGTGTTGACGATGGCGATGATTTCCCCCTCTGGGAGGGGAGTTTCCCCGGCAGAACAGCCACGCCAGAATCCTAGATTGGCTCCGCCAAGGTTTCGCCTCGTGGCGGCGGAGTTTCATTCGAGAAGATGGATTATGATTTTTTCCCATCAAAAGAGTCCATATAGCAAAAGATGGTCACCGGAGGACCACCAGGGGGCCCACGAGGTAGGGGGCGCGCCCAGGGGGGTAGGGCGTGCCCCCACCCTCGTGGGCAGGGTGTGGCCCCCCTGGTGAAGTTCTTGCGCTCAATGGTTTTTATATATTTGGGAAACGTCATCCGTCAAGTTTCAGGACTTTTCGAGCTGTGCAGAATAGGTCTCTAATATTTGCTCCTTTTCCAGCCAGAATCCCAGCTGCCGACATTCTCCCTCTTTATGTAAACCTTGTAAAATAAGAGAGAATAGGCATAAGTATTGTGACATAATGTGTAATAACAGCCCATAATGCAATAAATATTGATATAAAAGCATCATGCAAAATGGACGTATCAACTCCCCCAAGCTTAGACCTCGCTTGTCCTCAAGCGAAAAGCCGAAATCAAAAAATATGTCCACATGTTTGGAGATGAAGGTTTCGATAAAAATAAAATACGGACATGAGGGCATCATTATCATTATTAGAGCAGCAACTTATATAATTCCTGTCATATGATATCTTATGCTAGAGTAATAATTCAATCACAATATCATGTATGAATCGTAAACTTCATTGAAAACTGACAAACTATAATCTCAGTCATTGAAGCAATTGCAATTTATCGTAACATAGGAAAGAGTCAATGTGTAAGAGCTTTTCAGCAAGTCCACATACTCAAATATCATATAGTCTTTCACAATTGCTAACAATCATGCAATACTTATGGTTATGGAGTTTTAATCAGACACAGAGAAAGATAGGGGCTTATAGTTTTGCCTCCCAATGTTTTACCTCAAGGGTAATGTCAACATTAATAGTTCATGAAAACCCACATCCAATTAGCCATATATACTAGGATCTTTCCAACATATTGTGCTAGCCAAAGGATAAAATGTAAAAAGGAAGGGTGAAGATCACCTTGACTCTTTTGCAATATAGGAGATAAACGTAAAAGACAGGACCTTCGCAGAGGGAAGCAGAGGTTGTCATGCCCTTTTATGGTTGGATGCACAAAATCCTAATGCGAAAGAACGTCACTTTATATTGCCACTTGTGATATGGACCTTTATTTTGCAGTCTGTCGCTTTTATTACTTCCATATCACACGATTGTATAAAGGTTATTCCTTCCACACCAATCAATCATACATATTTAGAGAGCAATTTTTATTGTTTGCACTGATGACAACTTACTTGACGGATCTTACTCAATCCATAGGTAGGTATGGTGGACTCTCATGGCAAAACTGGTTTAAGGATATTTGGAAGCACAAGTAGTATATCTACTTGGTGCAATGAATTTGTCTAGCATGGGGGAGAAAGGCAAGCTCAACATGTTGGAGGATCCAAGACAATATAATTTATCTCAGATGTAAGAAAACATAAGCCATCACGTTGTCTTCCTTGTCCAATGTCAACTCTTTAGCATGTCATATTTTAATGAGTGCTCACAATCATAAAAGATGTCCAAGATAGTATATTTATATGTGAAGACCTCTCTTTCTTTATTACTTCCTATTAATTGCAACAATGACCAAAACTATGTTTGTCAACCCTCAATAACTTTTATTCATCATACTCTTTCTATGTGAGCTCATTACTCTCCATAAGAGTCACATGATCTCTTTGTTTCTTTTTATTTCTTTCTCTTTTCTTCTATTCACTTGGGATCATGGCAAAAATAATCAAGCCCTTGACTCAGCACTAATCTTTATTATATAGCTCGAGGACTCGATTACATAGAAGGATAATAAAGCAAAACTCACAACTACATCATACTAAGAACTTTTATTCTACTAGATCAAGATATTACCAAAAGGATCGGACTAAGAAAAACGGAAAAGATAAAAGTGATGGTGATACGATACCGGGGCACTCCCCCAAGCTTGGCAGTTGCCAAGTGGAGTGCCCATACCCATGTAGTCATGTCTATCTTTTCGGGGATGGTGATGTGATGTTCTTGGCGATGATGCCCCTCAGGATGCGATTCTCCTCCTTAAGCTTGTTAACTTGCTGCTTGAGGTCCATTATTTCCTTCCGGAGTTTTCCTGTAACAGCCAAAGCTCCCTACACCCAAGGGTGCTGCATAGCTGCGGGAGAACCAGTGACACTCTTTTTCATATTCTCATAAGAAAGAAATCTGACATTGGAAGGGATAACCTAGTTTGGAATAGCTGAGCTCTGCAGTTCTCTCATTCTGAATCCAGCTTGGAGGCGGGAAGTGACTTCTTGATCCTCCTTGGCATCTATCCTCATCAAATCAGCCTCCATATCTTCCTCTGTTGCTAGCCCAAAGTGGTCAGCATTCTTGTTTGTCCTTGGTTCCTGTGCCGGATGAGACACCCGGCTCTCCCCGACTGGCTCTTGAGAAGACATCTTGCTCTAATCTGCACCAGCAATAGCTAGAAACAAAAAACAAGAGAATTTTGCGTGATACGGGAGTTAAAACCCCCGGGAGGTTATATAATGAATTTTTACCGACCAAAATACGTGTCCTGTAAGAAAACGAAGTCCGAAGAGCACACGAGGTGCCCACGAGGTAGGGGGCGCGCCCAGGGGGGTAGGGCGCATCCTCCACCCTCGTGGAGCCCTCGTGTCCTTCCCGGACCGATGCTTATTTTTCTATTTTTCTAAATATTCCAAAACGGATAAATATTGCCTTAAAAACTGTTTTGGAGTCGGTTTACTTACCGTACCACATACCTATTCCTTTTCGGAGTCTGAAACGTTCTGGAAAGTGTCCTTTATGTACTCCCCCGGGGTTACGGTTTCAATAACATTGGATTCAACATTTATAGGATTACCTGAGATATAGTGTTTCATTCTTTGACCGTTCACCACCTTCGGATTTGTGCCATCGAAGTTGTTGATTTTTAAGGCACCGGAACGGTAGACCTCCTCGATAACGTAAGGACCCTCCCATTTAGAGAGAAGTTTTCCTGCAAAAAATCTTAAACGAGAGTTGTATAGAAATACATAATCACCTACATTAAACACACGCTCTTGCATTCTTTTGTCATGCCACCTTTTAACTTTTTTTAAACAACTTGGCATTTTCGTAGGCTTGGGTTCTCCATTCATCAAGTGAGCTAATATCAAATAACCTTGTAACATCCCAAAATTCTAAATTTTGGAATGTTATATTAAATAAATAATTTTGATTGTTTGTTTGATTGTTGAGTGATTGATTGTGTGAAATTTAGTGGAATTTGAAACTTTTTGAAAGTTTAATGAGAGGGAATGAAATGACTTTCCCAGGCTTTCTTTTTGACTTTTGATCTCTAAGGATTCAAATTCATTTCATCATCATAACACTAGAGTGAAGATGACATGACTTCTTCCATTTGAAATGAAAAGGGTTTTTGAAAAAGAATATTTGAATTCCATCTGAAAGTATTTCAAATTCATAAACTTTGTGCAACTCAATGATTTTCATGAGGGAAGATAAAATGACTTCTTCAAAGTATATGAAATATTAGTTGGAAGTATGAAGAAAGGTTTAAAGATGGTTTGATTTTTTAAAAAAATTCAAAACCATTTGGAGTTATTTGGTTTTATTTCGAATTATTTTTCTCCAAAATTAAACTATATGGAAAATATGGTAAAATGATTCCCTAAATTATAAAAATGGAGAAAATTTAGTTTGAAATAATTTTGGTATCTTAATGTAATTTTATTTGAATTTTAATTGCATCAGTAGCAGTTTTTGATTTATTAGAATTTATGTGAATTTTATTTCACCATGTAAAAATGTTCATGTTGTAGGATTTATTTTTCCAGTCATTTTGATATATTTTATATGCCTATATAAAAATATGTTTGTTTGTTTTTTTATGACTGTGGTTTCTGCGATGTTTTAAAAAAAACAAAGCCGCCAGGCCAGGCCAGCGAGGCCCAGCTACAGGTCGGCCCAGCCTAGCGAGGGCTAGCGCACATGCACAGGTACGGGAGGAACTCCCAGGAGCGTCGCCGCCACCTCTCTCGCTCGTCTCTCTCTCCCTTGTTTTTTTCTTTTTTGTTCTCTCTTCATGTTGCGACCCACCTGGTCTTCTTCCTCCTCACGTAAAAAAAAGGAACCGGAGATTGCCATGCCACCCGCGTCCGTGATCTCCGGAATCAATTCCTCGAGGCTGCCCCCTTGACCAAGATCATGCCCTATAAATACCCCACAAACTCCTCGCCTGACCCCCAAAAAAACCCCACGCCGAGACCACCTCTACCTCACGTGTTCTTCATTTGGATCTCGCCGGAGCCGAGACGGTTCACCATAGATCCCGACGCTGGTGAGAAACCACGACCTACGAAACTTTGTCTCTCCAACTCCCATCATGTAGGCGCACCTCTTTGACATCTTCTCAATCTCCAGGAAGCACCGGTGCCCCGCCGTGGACCTCGCCCGACATTGCCGGAGCACAGAGTTCATCTCAACGTTCTGCTCACCTCGATCACCGTAGACAACCATCTACACCAAAAATCGATTGCCCTCGCCACACCGCATCTCCTGGACATCACCGCCTCCGCCTTCGGTCACCGGAGCCGTCGCCCCCGCTGACCTCCACTTCCCTGCCTACACGAGTTCCTCTGTGTAAGCACGGACCTCTTCCTCTGTTCATTGGTGTTTTTTTTCTTACATCAAACCGTTACGTTAGATTGGATCTGCTTAGCAGGTCGGTTTTATTTTTTATTAGATCGGATTTTAGTGCGGTTTATTTATGGTTAGTTTGGTTTATATCTAAACCGGTTCACTGGTTTTCCTTTATTCGTACGCGCGATAGTGGTTTAGTTATATATCGCTCGAGCATGGTTTAGCGTTGGATCACCCACTGCTTAGGCCCAATAGCAGCCCGACGTGTAGTACCTGCCAGTTTTTTTTAGTTTATTTTCGTTTCTGTTTTTAAAAAATAGAAATAGTTTCAATTTTAGATTGCTTATATCTTTTAGTGTGTTTATCCAAATTGAGTGATTCTTTTTGCATTAGATTCAAAATTTCTTGAAGTTTCTGTTTGTGTCCTTAGATATAAAGTTTGAGTAGTTTAAATTTTGAGTTTGATGAAATTTTTTCAAATCACTAATTTGGCCGTATCTTGAGTTTTATAAAATATTTTTGATTGATTCTTTTTGCTACGGTTTTGTTATTGATTTGTCTATCCAGAATCATATAGTGATTTATTTTTAGTTTATTTTAAATTATGTTTTTAGCAAAACAGTACTGTTTTAGTTATAGTTTTGTTTTAGTCTCACTAGTAGAAAACGGAGTTTTAAAACCGGTTCGTAAGGGCCTTTAGTGCCGGTTCCATAACCGACACTAATTGGTGGGCACTAAAGCCCCCCCCCTTTAGTACCGGTTCGGCACGAACCGGCGCTAAAGTGCCACCACGTGGCTTGAGCTCGCGCCCTGGTATGGGGGACCTTTAGTACCGGCGCTAAATGGAGGTTTTTTTGAATTTTTTTTTGAAAATTTTCGAATTTTTTTTGATTATTTTTTTCGATTTTTAATTTTTCTGAATTATTTGGTGATTTAGTCACTAATCACCTCTCTTAACTGCTCAAGTGTGGATCACTCATTCCAAATCATCTAACTTCCCGACCGGTCACCCATCCCTCTCACTACTCCAGCCCGAGCACGCTTAACTTTCAGGTTCTATTCTCCTTCGTTTCCAAGTCTGCACTTGTTGTTTTCCTGACAATAGTAAGATGCGAATCCTATTAACTCTCAGGAGTTTAGCTGTATCATGAAGTCACACATTTCACTATTTGAGTTTGAAACAATTATTGTAAAAAACAGTAATTATTTAGTAACACTAATATTTTTTGAATAAGTTTGACCATAGTTTGACCACAGTTTGACCATAGTTTGACCATAGTTTGACCAGATTTGACCAAAATTCAAAAAATTGAAATAATTATTTAGTAACATTAATATTCTTGAATAATTATGTAGTAACATTAATACTTCTTGAATAAGTAGTTTGACCAGATTTAACAATTTTTTTTAAAAAAACTGAAATTTGACCATATCTTTTTTTCCTTTTGGAATTTGAGGATTCTAAAAATTGCAAACAGGCTCTAGGTGGTCTCCATCGGATGCGGATTTTCGTGCTGAATTTTTTGATATATTATACGTTTTTTCCGACATCGTATGCAAAAGTTATACCCGTTTTACATTTTCCCTACACTTTTTGCAAAACATGTCCAAATTTATGTTTTCAAGTTTTCCTAACTAGTAGATGTAGTAATATAACTACCTCTCGAAGGATTTTATTTTTTGAAGTTTTTATCATTTTCTTTTGATTTTTTCAGAACTGAAATGGCGACACACACGGGGGGTGGGGGGGGTAGAGTTTGAAAATTGCCCTATAGTGCCGGTTTATGTCACAAACCGGTACTATAGGTCAGACCCCTTTAGTACCGGTTCGTGGCACAAACCGGTACCAAAGGTTAGCCCTTTAGTACCGGTTTGTGCCACGAACCGGCACTAAAGGTGATCGTGGGGCCCCAGCCTGACGCCAGCTTGCCATCACCCTTTTAGTACCGGTTCGTGGCACGAACCGGTACTAAAGGTTCAACACGAACTGGCATTAATGCATAGTCGTTCGAACCGGCACTAATGGTACCATTAGTGCCGGCTCAAATTCAAACCGACACTAATGTGCTTCACGTTTGACCCATTTTCTACTAGTGTCTTTTCTTTATTGTTTTTATTAGCTTTAAATTATTTCTTTTTGTCACTCTTGAAAATTTTAGTTTTGTTTCTGTTAGTCAACAAAAGAAATTTATTTTTTTATTTTTAAAAATTATTTTACTTTATTTTGTATGAAAACTTGTTTAGGTCATAGTTAGTGTTTCATAAAAGCTTTTTATTTGTTCCTTTTGCTATTAAAAGTTTATGAAAAATACTTTCTATTAAAATTTGTTATTTTATATTTTCTTTTCTGTTTATTTATTATATTAGTATTTTCTTTGTTGTTAAATTTTCCTTAGGACAAAGCTATTTTGGGTTATGTCTTAGAATTTTTCTTTAGTAGTTTTCATTGGTTTATTATTTTATGTTCTTTGTGAATTGCATTTTTTTGTTGATGTTGTTTCTGAGTGTTAGAAATTGCTTGCTAGTATGTTTGCTTATGCGAATACTATGTTTTATTATATAGATTTTCATCGGAGAGTTGTGTATAGTGCTATCAAGTTTTGCGAGAGCGATATTATCTTCAACAAGTAATACCAGGCAACTTCACTTTGACCATGTTTTCCATACCTATGTTTTATTTGCATGTAGTAGCACCCTTTCAACCATCCCTCCAGTAGTGTTATTGAATCTTGTAGTTGGGTAGAATGCATGAGGTAGAAACCCATCTCCCTGTTACCAAGCCCGGGACGTTATATAGTTTTAATGCTACGCTATAGTAGATGGGGTTTGGTATGAGTGCACGAGAGTGCTGTGAAGAAGGAGGACTCTACGTCAATGGCGATAACTTCATGATGGCATCGGCAAGGACTGCATCTTCAGGACTCCAAGGCCTCAAGATTTCGAGACTCGAGACAAGAATTCAATACACACTACTGGGTGAAGGACGGTTGACGGGCACCCTGGAGGAACCAGTGGATGGCCGGGATGCATGGAGAAGCGCCATGACATCTTGCGGAAAGCTTCACCCAGACTCAAAGAGACAGAAGAATACTTCATGCCCAGAAGCTTACCTGTGCAACCGCAAGTCACTATGGGCTCTGGCTTGGTTGACCCTAGTGGTGACTCTGGCTGGGACGGTGCTAGCAAATGTAGAACTACGGTAGGATTGGATGAGCACCGGACAGTAGTCAGGGGAACTCTTCGGAAGACCATGTTTCGGTCGTCTTGTTCTCAAACAACCTCAAGTGTGAGAACATAAGAAGAGGGATCGAATCTTGCGGGTAAAGTGTACAAACCTCTACAGAGGGTTAAAACCTAATCAATTAGCCGTGTCCCCGGTTACGGACAATTTGAGCATCTAGACTTGGATCTATCTCGGAACTCTCAACAGCGGACTGATAATTTAATTGTGGCAACTTATGATGATTTGGGCTATGAGACATCGGTTGGCGGAACCATGTCTTGATAGAAAACTCCATAGTAGAGACTCCGGTTAATTCCTTTGTTGTAGGGAAAATAAAACTAGCTTTTACGCAAACAAAACTCAGACCCAGAGCCACAAAGCCATATTGCATATAGAATAGTTTTATCAATCTATTTTCTCTTATTGTGATCTTGCCGGTACATTCAATGTACTGACCTACACGGCTGCAACGTCTCATGTTGCAGATAATTCCTCGACGAGTAAGAGTTATGATACAGGGTTACGGTCTACACTCAACTTGCCGATGGCGTTGATGGGACTCCACACCCGTTGATTGTTTCCGCTGAGACTTATAAGGTATATATATCAGTTTTACGTTATTTATACATGTGATTGCACTTGATATATACATTGATGTACTGTGTGTGCCAGCCTACTAATCCAGGGATGGCACAAATACACAGAGGCTTGACCGTCTGAGGTCGGGTCGCTACAAACCTCTTCTCACCGGCAAGTTTAAAATCATAATTAAGTTCTTTAATAGCCCAATAAGCCTTGTGTTCTAGTTCGAGAGGTAAGTGACATGCTTTTCCGTAGACCATTTTATACGGAGACATACCCATAGGAGTTTTATAGGCAGTTCTATGGGCCCATAATGCAGCATCAAGTTTCTTGGACCAATTCTTTCTGGACCTATTAACAGTCTTTTGCAAAATTAATTTGAGTTCTCTATTACTCAATTCTACTTGACCACTAGACTGAGGGTGATAAGGAGATGCAATTCTATGATTAACATCATATTTAGCAAGCATTTTACGGAAAGCACCATGAATAAAATGTGAACCACCATCAGTCATTAAATATCTAGGGGCTCCAAACCATGGAAAGATAACTTCTTTAAGCATTTTAATAGAAGTGTTATGATCAGCACTACTAGTTGGAATAGCTTCTACCCACTTAGTAACGTAATCAACAGCAACTAAAATATGTGTATAACCATTAGAGGAAGGAAAAGGTCCCATATAGTCAAAGCCCCAAACATCAAATGGTTCAATAACAAGTGAATAATTCATAGGCATTTCTTGACGTCTACTAATATTACCATTTCTTTGACATTCATCACAAGATAAGACAAACTTACGGGCATCCTTCAAGAGAGTAGGCCAATAAAAACCAAATCGCAGTACCTTATTTGCAGTCCTATCTCCAGCATGGTGTCCTCCATAAGCTTCGGAGTGACACTTGCATAGGATCTGTTCCTGTTCATGCTCTGGTACACAACGTCTAATAACACCATCTACTCCTTCATTATAAAGATGTGGGTCATCCCAAAAGTAATGCCTCAAATCATAAAAGAACTTTTTCTTTTGCTGGTATGTGAAACTAGGTGGTATAAACTTAGCAACAATGTAATTAGCATAATCATCATACCATGGAGCAGTATGAAAAGTATTTATGATAGTTAATTGCTCATCAGGAAAGCTATCATCAATAGGTAGTGGGTCATCAAGCACATTTTCTAGCCTAGACAAGTTGTCTGCAACGGAGTTCTCAGCTCCTTTTCTATGAACAATATGTAAATCAAATTCTTTAGCAAGAGAACCCATCTAATAAGTCTAGGTTTAGCATCTTTCTTTTCCATAAGATATTTGATAGCAGCATGATCAGTGTGAATAGTTACTTTAGAATCAACAATATAAGGTCTAAACTTATCACAGGCAAATACAACTGCTAAGAATTCTTTTTCAGTAGTAGCATAATTTCTTTGAGCATTGTCTAGAGTTTTACTAGCTTATTGAATAATATTTAGTTTCTTATCAACTCTTTGTCCTAGAACAGCACCTACAGCATAATCACTAGCATCACACATAATTTTAAAGGGTAAATTCCAATCAGGTGGCTGAACAATAGGTGCAGAGATCAATGCTTTCGTAAGTATTTCAAATGCTTCTAAACAATCATCATCAAAGACAAATGGTATATCTTTTTGTAATAAATTAGTCAGAGGCTGAGAGATTTTTGAGAAGTCCTTAATGAACCTCCTATAAAAACTGGCATGACCAAGGAAACTTCTTATTCCTTTGATGTCCTTGGGACATGGCATCTTTTGAATAGCATCAACCTTGGCTTTATCAACTTCAATACCTCTTTCAGAAACTTTATGCCCCAAGACAATACCTTCATTAACCATAAAGTGGCACTTTTCCCAATTCAAAACAAGATTAGTTTCTTCACATCTCTGCAAAACTCGATCAAGGTTGCTCAAGAAATCATCAAAAGAAGATCCATAGACGGAAAAGTCGTCCATGAAAACCTCACAAATCTTTTCACAAAAGTCAGAGAATATAGCCATCATGCATCTTTGAAAGGTAGCAGGTGCATTAGATAAACCAAAAGGCATATGTCTATTAGCAAAAGTACCAAAAGGGCATGTAAAAGTAGTCTTTGATTGATCTTTGGCTGACACGGGTATTTGAGAGAAACCAGAATAACCATCTACAAAGAAAAAATGTGTATGTTTGGATAATCTTTCTAGCATTTGATCGATAAAAGGTAAGGGGTAATGATCTTTTTTAGTAGCCTTATTTAATTTGCGGAAATCAATTACCATCCTATAACGAATAATAATTCTTTGAGGAATCAATTCATCTTTATCATTAGGAACAATAGTAATGCCTCCCTTCTTAGGGACACAATGGACATGACTTACCCACTTATTATCAGCAACGGGATAAATTATACCTGCCTCGAGGAGCTTTAGTGTCTCCTTTCTTACCACTTCTTTCATTTTAGGATTTAGACGGTGTTGATGATCACGAATTGGTTTAGCATCTTCTTCCAAATTAATTTTATGTTGACATAGAGTGGGACTAATGCCCTTAAGATCATCAAGAGTATACCCAATAGCAGCACGGTTCTTCTTCAGAGTTTTTAATAATCTCTCTTCTTCGTGTTCTGAAAGGTTAGCACTAATAATAACATGGTATATCTTTTTCTCATCATGATAAGCATATTTAAGAGTATCAGGTAACGGTTTAAGCTCAAACACGGGATCACCCTTGGGTGGAGGAGGATCCCCTAGGATTTCAACAGGTAAATTATTTTTCAGCATAGGTTCTTGCTTAAAGAATACTTCATCTAATTCCCTTCTTTCATTCACAAACATATCATTTTCATGGTCTAGCAAATATTGTTCTAAAGGATCACTATGAGGTACGGCAATAGAAGCAAGACCAATAATTTCATCCTTACTAGGTAATTCTTCTTCACGGTGTTGTCTACTAAATTTAGAAAAATTAAATTCATGAGTCATATCATCTAAACCGACAGCAACAACGTCCCTTTTGCAGTCTATGGTAGCATTAACAGTATTTAAGAAGGGTTTACCAAATATAATGGGAGAAAAACTATCTTGTGGGGAACCAAGGACAAGAAAATCAGCAGGATATTTAGTTTTCCCACACAAGACTTCAACATCTCTAACAATTCCCATTGGTGAAATAGTATCCCTATTAGCAAGTTTAATTTGACATCAATATCTTCTAACTCAGCAGGTGCAATGTCATGCACAATTTCTTTGTATAAGTCAATAGGTATTGCACTAGCACTAGCACCCATATCACATAAGACATGATAACAGTGATCTCCTATTTTAACAGAAATAACAGGCATGCCTACCACTGGTCTAGGTTTATCTGTATCACGGGGTTTAGCAATTCTAGCAGTTTCATTACAGAAATAAATAACATGCCCATCTATATTATTAGACAAGAGATCTTTAACAATAGCAATATTAGGTTCAACTTTAACTTGCTTAGGAGGTGTATATGTTTTAATATTGATTTTACGAACCACAGTTGAAGCTTTAGCATGATCCTTTATCCTAATAGGGAAAGGTGGTTTCTCAACATAAGAAGTAGGAACAATAGGATCATTATAAGTGATAGTCTTTTCTTCTACTTTAATAGGTGCAGCTACTTTTACTTCTATGGGAGGATGATATTTAAACCACTTCTCCTTGGGGAGATCTACATAAGAAGCAAAAGATTCACATAAAGAAGCTACTATCTCAAAGTCAAGTCCAAATTTAGTGCTAAATTTACGAAAAATATCGGTATCCATAAAAGATTTAACACAATCAAAACTAGGTGTCATACCTGACTCCTTACCATTGTCGAGGTCCCAATCTTCGGAGTTGATTTAATTCTTTCCCATAAATCCCATTTGAATTCAAAAGTCTTCATCATAAAAGAGCCAGCACAAGAAGTATCAAGCATGGTGCGATTGTTACCAGAAAGCCGAGCATAAATTTTTTGAATAATCATTTCTCTTGAGAGCTCATGATTGGGGCATGAATATAACATTAATTTAAGCCTCCCCAAGCTTGAGCGATGCTTTCTCCTTCGTGAGGCCAGAAATTATATATATAATTGCGATCACGATGAACAAGATGCATAGGATAAAACTTTTGATGAATTTCCAATTTCAATCATTTGTAGTTCCAAGACTCCATATCATCAAATAGCCTATACCATGTCGATGCATCTCCCCTCAAAGATAAAGGGAAGACCTTCTTCTTAACAACATCTCCAGGTACACCTGCAAGCTTAAATAATCCACAAACTTCATCCACATATATTAGATGCTCATCAGGATGTTTTGTTCCATCTCCTAAAAAAGGATTAGCTAGTAGTTTTTCTACCATACCCAAAGGAATTTCAAAGCAAGCATTCTCATTTTTAGTAGGGTCAGTAGGTTGAGGAGCAACTCTTTGCTCTACCGGTCAGGGTGAAGAAACCCCGAACAAGCTCCTCAGAGGATTATTTTCCATAGTAACAAGTGACAGTAAATTTCAGCACACTATATAAATTTTTCCTTACCAAATTCCACCTACCAAAGGCGCTTCACTCCCTGGAAACGGCGCTAGAAAAGAGTCTTGATGACCCACAAGTATAGGGGATCTATCGTAGTCCTTTCGATAAGTAAGAGTGTCGAACCCAACGAGGAGCAGAAGGAAATGATAAGCGGTTTCCAGCAAGGTATTCTCTGCAAGTACTGAAATAAGTGGTAACATATAGTTTTGTGATAGGATAATTTGTAACGAGCAACAAGTAATAAAAGTAAATAAAGTGCAGCAAGGTGGCCCAATCCTTTTGTAGCAAAGGAAAAGCCTCGACAAACTCTAATATGATGTAAAGCGCTCCCGAGGACACATGGGAATATCGTCAAGCTAGTTTTCATGACTGTGGGAGTCCTGGATTAGGGGGTCTCCGGACAGCCGGACTATCTCCATTGGCCGGACTGTTAGACTATTAAGATACAAGATTGAAGACTTCATCTCGTGTCCGGATGGGACTCTACTTGGCGTGGAAGGCAAACTAGGCAATACAGATATGTGTATCTCCTCCTTTGTAACCGACCTTGTGTAACCCTAACCTCTCCGGTGTCTATATAAACTGGAGGGTTTTAGTCCGTAGGACAACATACAATCATACTATAGGCTAGCTTCTAGGGTTTAGCCTCTCCGATCTCGTGGTAGATCTACTCTTGTACTACCCATATCATCAATATTAATCAAGCAGGACGTAGGGTTATACCTCCATCAAGATGGCCTGAAGCTGGGTAAAACATTGTGTCCCCTGCCTCATGTTACCATCCGCCTTAGACACACAGTTCGGGACCCCCTACCCGAGATCCGCCGGTTTTGACACCGACATTGGTGGTTTCATTGAGAGTTCCTCTGTGTCATCGCCGTTAGGCTTGATGGCTCTTACTATCATCGATAGCGATGCAGTCTAGGGTGAGACTTTTCTCCCCGGACAGATCTTCATGTTCGGCGGCTTTGCACTGCGGGCCAATTCGCTTGGCCATCTGGAGCAGATTGAGAGTTACGCCCCTGGCCATCAGGTCAGGTTTGGAAGCTTAAACTACATGACCGATATCCGTGGAGACTTGATCTTCGAGGGAATCGAGCCTCTGCCTTGTGCGTCACGCGGTCACGATGAGTACGATTTAGCTCTACCATCGGACAGTGTTCAGGAGATCACACTGGCAGCCGCTCCGACCATCAATTCGGAGCCAGTTGCGCCGTCCATGGACGGGTGGATAGACCCCGCCACAGAGGCCTTACCCTCAGCGGCGATCGAGCCAAACATTGACCTTACCTTGCACGAGAGCCGTGTTGTTAAACTGCCGGATCCTTCTCCAGCCACGGTCTCCGAACCGCCCGCGCCCGTTCCTATCTAATCCGATTGGGCGCCGATCATGGAGTTTACCTCTGCGGATGTTTTTCAGCACTCGCCCTTTGGCGACATACTGAACTCGTTAAGGTCTGTTTGTCAGGAGGATCCTGGCCGAACTATGTCCGGCAGGACTGGGATGCGGACGACGAAGAAATTCGCGGCCCACCCACCACCCACTTAGTAGCCACTATCGATGACTTAACCGACATGCTCGACTTCAATTCCGAAGACATCGACGGTATGGACGACGATGCGGGAGACGAAGAGGAACCACTACCCACGGGGCACTCGACAGCCACCTCATCATACGATATATACATGGTGGATACACCCAAAGAAGGCAACGGCGACGAGATAGCGGAGGATGACCCCACCAAGAAGCAACCCAAGCGCCAACGTCAGCGGCGCCGCTCTAAGTCCCACCAAAGCCAAACTGGTGATAACGGCACAAGAGATAATAATACTCCGGATAGTGCCGAAGAAGACAACAATCCCCTCTAGCAAGATTTAGAGCAGGAGGATGGAGGAGCCAGCCCTCCTGAGAGAGCGGCAGATGGAGAGGCGGAGGATGATAATTACATGCCCCCCTCCGAAGATGAGGCAAGCCTCGGCGATGACGAATTCGTCTTGCCAGAGGATCCTGTCGAACAAGAGCGCTTCAAACGCCGTCTTATAGCCATGGCAAATAGCCTTAAGAAAAAGCAGCAGCAACTTCAAGCTGATCAGGATCTGCTAGCTGACAGATGGACTGAAGTCCTCGCGGCCGAGGAATATAAACTCGAGCACCCCTCCAAGAGTTACCCGAAGTGTAGGTTGCTACCCCGACTAGAGGAAGAAGCGTATGACGCGGCTGATCGGCCACCTCGTGGCCGTGATAGAGAGGCATTCCAGCCAAAAACTTAGCCTGCACCCCGACGCCATTAAAATAAAAAGGCATGGGGAGATATGCCAGACCTGCGAGACATATTGGAGGACAAAGCAAAGCATGCAAGATTGATCTACGGATCACGAGGGCGCGCCACTATGCGAGATGATAAACGTCACACCGGATACAGTAAAAGTAAATCCGTCCGGGCCGAACACAGCAGGCAAGACCCATTCGAGGTGTGTCGCGATATAGCCCAATACAGAGGCGTCGCACACCCCTTATGCTTCACAGACGAAGTAATGGATCATCAAATCCCAGAAGGTTTCAAACCTGTAAATATTGAATCATACGACGGCACAACAGATCCCGCGGTTTGGATCGAGGATTTCCTCCTCCACATCCACATGGCCCGCAGCAGTGACTTATACGCCATCAAATACCTCCCACTAAAGCTCAAGGGACGAGCGCGACATTGACATAACAGCTTGCGAGCAGAGTCCATTAGCTGTTGGGAAGATCTGGAAGCCGCATTCCTCGACAACATTCAGGGCACTTATGTGCGGCCACCAGATGCCGATGATTTGAGCCACATAATTCAGCAACCATAAGAATCGGCCAGGCAATTCTGGACTCGGTTCCTAACAAAGAAAAATCAAATCGTCGACTGTCCGGATGCAGAGGCCCTAGCGGCTTTCAAACACAACATCCGCGACGAATGGCTAGCCCGGCACCTTGGTCAGGAAAAGCCAAAATCTATGGCAGCCCTCACGACACTCATGACCCGCTTTTGTGCGTGAGAAGACAGCTGGCTGGCTCGCAGTAATAACATATCGAAGAACCATGGTACTTCGGATACCAAGGACGGCAATAGCAGGTCACGTTGCAACAAACATAAGCGCCGCATT
Source organism: Triticum urartu (assembly GCF_003073215.2). Lineage (NCBI taxonomy): Eukaryota > Viridiplantae > Streptophyta > Magnoliopsida > Poales > Poaceae > Triticum > Triticum urartu. The sequence goes on along the minus strand of NC_053027.1, from coordinate 27,449,771 downwards.
AACAGCGATAATACCGAGGATACGGCAGTCAATGCCGGATTCAAAGGCTCTAAACCCGGTCAGCGGAAAAAGCCATTCAAACAAAGTACGCCGAGTCCGTCCAGCTTGGACTGTATACTCGATTGCTCGTGTCAAATACACGGCACCCCAGACAAGCCAGCCAATCACACCAACAGGGATTGTTGGGTATTCAAGCAGGCCGACAAGTTAATTGCCGAAAACAAGGACAAGGGGCCACATAGCGATGACGAGGAGGAGCCCCGGCAGCCACACACCGGAGGACAGAAGAGGTTTCCCCCACAAGTGCGAACGGTGAACATGATATACGCAACCCACATCCCCAAGAGGGAGCGGAGGCATGCGCTCAAGGACGTATATGCGTTGGAGCCAATCACCCCAAAGTTCAACCCATGGTCCTCCTATCCGATCACTTTCGATTGCAGGGACCATCCCACTCGTATCCGTCATGGCGGATTCGCCGCACTAGTTCTGGACCCAATCATTGACGGATTTCACGCCACTCGAGTCCTTATGGATGGCGGCAGCAGCCTGAACCTGCTTTATCAGGACACAGTGCGCAAAATGGGTATAGACCCCTCAAGGATCAAACCCACAAAAACGACCTTTAAAGGGGTCATTCCAGGCGTAGAGGCCCATTCCACAGGCTCAATTACACTGGAAGTGGTCTTCGGATCCCCGGATAACTTCCGAAGCGAAGAGTTAATCTTCGATATAGTCCCGTTCCGCAGTGGTTATCATGAACTGCTCGGGCGAACCGCATTTGCGAGATTTAATGCGGTGCCGCATTATGCATACCTCAAGCTCAAGATGCTAGGACCTCCCGGGGTTATTATAGTCAATGGAACACACAGAGCGCTCTCTCCAAACGGAGGAGCACACCATGGCCCTCGCAGCAGAAGCGCAAAGCAGCCTCTCAAGGCAATCCACCAGTTCGGCGTTTCGAGACCCGGACACCTTCAAGTGCGCTCGGAGCAATCGACAACTAGACTTCCTAGCGCGATCTGAGCTCGCGTAGCAATGCGGACCCCACCCCAGTCTCAGCCAAACCGCGAAACTCGTGCCATGCGTACATAACTACGCATTAAAAATACCATGGGCACAGGTGGGGAGGGGGGCAGAACTGCGGCACGCCCCAAGACGCGGCTTAAACCACACTAGGGGCTTCCTGTTTGGTTATCTTTCTCTTTTTCAGGACCTTAATCTCTAGAGACCTTGTCCGACAGCACTATTGTCGAACACATGATGCACCAACCAAGGAGGCAGAAAGCTACGTCACACCACGGAATTCCCAGGTGGATTACAATAACGAGCGAAATATTTGACTTAATAGTATTCCTCAGCTTGCCCTTGGAAGGAAATAGTCCTACTCTATGCTTATCGCACCATCTGTATCATTCTTCTTTAACGCGCCTTTCTGAATAAACAATGCATAACATTACGTCTATTATTGCATTCTTGTTATATATGTATGTGTTCATTAATGACGCATTGCAACCGTACACTTTGGTACGGCCAATACACCAGGGGCTTACGTACCCCACAATATGGTGTGAAAAGTCCGAACACTTTCACAAGTGCGGCACCCGAACTTATAGCATTATATGCATCAGCTCCGGATCATGTCTTTGGTCAAATGTTGGGTTTGCCCGGCTCCTATGTTTTTGTACCTTACGTTCCGCTCTATCGGCTAAGGTAGCGCTAGGAGAACTACTGCGATTGTGCCCCGGTTCTGCTGGGTTAAGCACCTCAGTAGAGAAAGCTACAACTGACTGTCATGATAAGGCAAGAGACTGGTCGCTGTTCGGCGAGGTTTTCGAGTCCCTAAAGACTTATGTCGCTTAGAGCGAGGGGCCGGCCCTGTCCGGCTTAAAGGCGTGTATCGCGCCCCGAATTCGGCCTTCCGAATACCAGGGGCTTCGCCGAAACGTAAAATTATAGAATTCTATGGCTAAGTGAGAGTGATAAAGCATTATTAGTTCGGTTGCCTTGTTCGTTGTGCTGAGCACCTCCCTCGAAGGACCCAAACATGGGAACAAGAGTGCTCTGTTTTATCCCGAACACCCCAGCACCCGTGGCGTGGGGGCAGAAGCCGAGGACTAGCCATCTCTCAGATTGGATAAACGGCCAAACAGAAGGTAATATTTTAAATTCACACAAGCGTTGCATAGCGCATACGAAACAAGTTTTCGTCATACAGGATCACACGAGAAAGTTTACTCAAATATTACATCCTTCGAACATTCGTCCGCTACAAGACGGGCACCCTTCAGGACACCCTCATAATAAATTTCGGGGGTGCGATGCTCCTTTCCCTGTGGCGGCCCTTCCTTGATCAGCTTCACGGCGTCTAGCTTGGCCCACTTCACCTTCACACGGGCGAAAGCCCAGCATGCACCTTCGATGCAGACGGACCGCTTGACGACCTCCAGCCGTGGGTAGGCATCCACAAGCCGCCTCACCAGGCGGAAGTAGCTGTTCGGAAGGGCGTCGCCAGGCCACAGCCGGACTATAAGGCCCTTCATGGCCTGCTCGGCCGCCTTGTGCAGCTCGACCAGCTGCTTTAGCTGGTCGCTCAGAGGCATCGGGTGTTCGGTCCCAGTATACGGAGACCAGAACAACTTCTCTATTGAGCTTCCCACCTCGGCCTGGTAAAACTGTGCGGCATCCGACACGCTGCGGGACAAATCTGCGAATGCTCCTAGAGAGCTCCGAATTCGGGTAAGTAATCGGTAATTTACTTTTACATGCTTGCTCTGCATATAGAATGCCTTACCTGCCGCTATCTTCTTCATTGCGTCGATCTCCTGTAGGGTCTTTTGGGCTTCGGCCTTGGCACTTTTTGCGCTCTCGAGGGCTGCGGCAAGCTCAGACTCTCGCGTCTTCGAGTCCAGCTCCAACGCCTCGTGCTTCGTCACGAGAGCCTGGAGCTCTTGCTGCACCTCGCCCACCCGAGCCTCTTGCTTTTCTCGCTCAATGTGCTCCTTGGCCGCTTTATCTTCGGCCTCGGACAGCGCTTGCTTTAGGGTCGCCACTTCGGTCGTGGCCCCTGGCAAATTCATGATGATCCTGTCATTTTGCAATTGCACTCTTTTTTATACATATCCATAGACTAGGTACTACTTACCTTTGTTCTCCTCCTGGCAAGGCCGGGCTCGTCCTGGGACCCTTTAAGGTCCTTCTTCAGTACGGCGACCTCCGCAGTCAGTGCGGTGGATGCCAGCAGCGAAGCCTGCATATGCATATTGACATACTCATATTAGACTCCTGCGATATTGTTTGATCCTCTGTTCGGCTTTTCTTTGTGAACACCGAACAGAGCATCAGGGGCTACTGTCTATGCGGTAATATTTTCCTATACTTTAAACACTTACTTGAAAGCCTGTTAAAAGGCTGGCACAGGCTTCAGTCAATCCGCTCTTGGTGGACTGAACCTTCTGGATCACAGCACTCATGATAGTGCGGTGCTCCTCGTCGATGGAAGCACTGCGAAGCGCTTCCAACAGATTGTTTGGTGCCTCTGGATGGACAGAGTTCACAGGTACAGGCGTCTTGCCCCTCTTAGATGGAGGCCACCTGCCCAAGTCCGGAACGATTGGAGGTTCAGGCGCGATGTTCGGCTGGGGGCCGAACTCGGAGCTCTCAGGTGCCTTGTCCCCTCGGCTCCCGTAGTCCAGGAGGCCGCCTTGAGGCGCCTCCGGGACTGTCTCCCCTCGACCCGGTGCCTCGTGAGACAGCACCTCGGTGTCGTCCACAAGATGAGGGGAGGTGGCGGTCGGGACTGGAACGCTATCCATATCCGATGAGCCCAGGGAGCCGTCTGATGATACATCGATACTGGCTTGTGGCGGACTGCATAATCATGTTCGGCGTTAGGGAAAGCAGTGCGACAAAGGAATGCTATGAGTTACTCTGGTATCCGAATACTTACGATCTCCCTAGGGGCTTGGCCCTGGGCAACCACTCGTCTTCGCCTTCGTCAGCGGCGGTGGAATAGTCCGGAAGGAGAGTCCTTCCCTTCTTGGACCCTTCGGCCCCCCAGTTGGGGCGGCCTTCCTTTTCTTAGCTCCCCCAACTGGAGGGAGAGCATCTTCTTCTTCTTCCTCGTCTTCGGGGGAGGAGTGCGCCGCAGAGTCATCGGACGGTGAGTCTGACGACGCCTGGCGTCGGGAACTCTTTCGGGTTCCCTTGGCCTTCTTGGTCTTCTCCGGCACCTTGTAAGGAGCCGAAGTCAGCATCTCCGTCAGGAGAGCGCCCGCAGTGTCTTCGGGCAAAGGGGCCGGACAGTTAATCTGCCCCGACGTCTCCACCCAGTCCTGTCAAAGGCATGGAGGTTAGACCCCGCACATGACTAAGCTAGGGGAAATAAATATCCTACGGGACGTATTGAACTCACCGAACACGCTAGGCGCTTTGCGCTTAGCCCGCGGTCCTCGGCGAGAGAAGGAGGGACCTCGGCACCCTTGAATAGCACCTTCCAGACGTCCTTGTGCATCGTATCGAAGAGCTCGCTCAGAGTCTGGTGCTGGGCCGGGTCGAACTCCCACAAGTTAAAATCCCGTAGTTGACACGGGAGGATCCGGTGGATGAGCATAACCTGGACTATGTTAACAAGCTTGAGCTTCTTGCTTGCCATACTCGGGATACATTTCTGGAGTCCATCCAGCTCCACCGATGAACCCCACGACAAGCCCTTCTCTTTCCAGGAAGTGAGCCGTGTAGGGAATTCGGATCAAAACTCGGGGGCCGCCGCCCATTTGACGTCGCGCGGCTTGGTGATGTAGAACCACGCCGATTGCCACCCCTTTATGGTCTCCACAAAGGAGCCTTCGAGCCATATAACGTTGGGCATCTTGCCCACCATGGCTCCGCCGCATTCTGCTTGTTGGCCTCCCACCACCTTCGGCTTGATATTGAAGGTCTTTAACCACAGGCCAAAGTGGGGCCGGATGCGGAGGAAAGCCTCACATACGACGATGAACGCCGAAATATTGAGGACGAAGTACGGGGCCTGTGACGCCCGGATAATTAAGATACAGTAATTCCCTATTAACGATGCCACGTCACCACATTTACTGTTTTTGATCTCGCATTAGTTCAAACCGATTCAAATTCAAAATATGAATTAAAGGCAAACATCAATGTTTTCAAACATTAAAACTAAAATGTTCGGTTTGTGCCAAATAAAGCATAGTTAATCTTGGTGGTGAAACCCAACTTTTATAAAGTGTTTAAAACTCTAATGTGAACAAAACAGTAACAAAACCAATTATTTAAAACATTTTAAAATATTAAGCCATCACAAACTATTTTGTTTTAGGTGCCAAGCTAACTGTGGTAGTGGCATAATTATTAATGCTCTTTTGGGCACAACTTTTTTTATTCTATAAAAGCTAAAATTTAATAAAATAGAAAAGTGAATTAAATAAAAAGAAAAGGCAAAACTGTAAACAAAAAAAACAAAAGGCAAACTCCCTTACCCTGGGCCGTTTGGCCCAACTAGGCAACCAGTAGGTCGGCCCACCCGTTGGGCTATACCCCCCCCACCCCGCTGCGTGACCTAACCCACTCCCCCACTTCTCCCCCTACCACGATCCACCTCCCCCTCCTCTGCCCCAAGATTGGATCGGGGGGATTGACCCCGAAGCCGCCGCCCGGGACCACATCGCCAGAGCCGCCACTGCCGCCCTCCACCTCTACCTCCCCGTCCTCGACCGGTTCGGACCGCTTCTACCTCGACTCCATCCCCCGAATGGATCTAGATCGCGCCCCTGGCGCCCCCGACACCGTCGCCGCCTCGTTCCGCCACTGCTATGCCGGAGCCGCCCACCGTCGACGTCGCCTCCTCGAGCACACTGCCGTTGCCCTACACCGCAAGTGAGGCCCGGACTCTCTTCCTCTCTCCCCCCTGTCGCCCGAGCTCGCTGGAGTCGTAACCCCCCACCGTTGCCTGCACTCCCTCGCACCACCGCGCGCGCCCCGGCGCCCCTGAACGTGCCCACGGTCGCCCCCCTGCTACCCATATCCCTCGCTCATCCCGCACGCCGCAACGTCGCCCCGCCCGCGTTCGCGCTGCTGTTGCCTCCCTCCTACGCCGGCGCTCTACTCCTGCGCCGCGTCGGATGACCTACGCTCAGCCAATGCTACTCACCCCAGGCGCCTCTGCCCCGCTACCTGAGGCTGCGGCCACCTCTTCCCCTGCACTCGCCTGCGCCGCCCCTGTCGTTGCCTCGCCAATGCCACCACCCCCCCGCCCCGTGTCGCCGCTGACCTTGGCCGCCATGCCCACGGCCGCCTCCGGCGCCCGCGCAGCTTCCGCCCTGGTCGGGCGGCCGCGAGCCCCAGCGCCCGTTAAACACCCGCCCCGTTTGGCCCCCTGGGGCCAATGACAACGGGGCCCCGCCGCAGAACGAATAAAAAAAGGATAAAAAATAATAAAATAATTAATAATTAAAATAATTAATTAATTAATTAATTAAGTTAATTAATCCTAATTAACTAATCTAATTAACTAGTTAGTTCAATGAAACAGTAATTAGATTAGTTAAACCCTAAATAGACTAAACAGTCAATTGCGGACGTCATGATGACGTCAGCAAACACTGTTTTGGATAATGTTGATTTAAATAATTAAATAAATCCAAAAATTGATTTAAATCTTTTAAAATTAATATAAAATATACCATAGCTCAGATGGAAAAACTTTGTACATGAAAGTTGCTTAGAACGACGAGACGAACTCGGATACACAGCCCGTTCGTCCGCCACACATCCCTAGCATAGCGAACACACAACTTTCCCCCTCTGGTTCATCTGTCCGAAAACACGAAACACCGGGGATATTTTCCCGGATGTTCCCCCCTTCGTCGGTATCACCTACTACTGCGTTAGGTCACCCCTAGCACCGCGTATCCCCATGTTATGCTTTGTGTTGCTTTGATTGCTCTATTATTTATTATGTTCCCCCTCCATTACTTCTTGATGGGTTTCGTAGTAATTTCAAAATTTTTCCTACGCACACGCAAGATCATGTGATGCATAGCAACGAGAGGGGAGAGTGTTGTCTACGTGCCCACGCAGACCGACTACGGAAGCATTGACGCAACATAGAGGAAGTAGTCGTACGTCTTCACGATCCAACCGATCAAGCACCAAAACTATGGCACCTCCGAGTTCGAGCACACGTTCAGCTCGATGACGATCCCCGGACTCTGATCCAGCAAAGTGTCGGGCAAGAGTTTCGTCAGCACGACGGCGTGGTGACGATCTTGATGCACTACAGTAGCAGGGCTTCGCCTAAACTCTGCTACAGTAATATCGAGGAATATGGTGGCTGGGGGCACCGCACACAGCTAAGGAATAGATCACGTGGATCAACTTGTGTGTTCTAGGGTGCCTCTACCTCAGTATATAAAGGACTAGAGGGGGAAGGCTGGCCGGCCAAGGGAGGGCGCGCCAGGAGAGTCCTACTCCCTCTGGGAGTAGGATTCCCCCCCCAATCCTAGTTGGAATAGGATTCCTTGAGGGGGGAAAGAGAGAGAGGGGGCCGGCCACCTCTCCTAGTCCTAATAGGACTAGGGGAAGGGGGGAGGCGCACAACCACCTTGGGCTGCCCCTTTCTCCTTTCCACTAAAGCCCACTAAGGCCCATATAGCTCCCGGGGGGTTCCGGTAACCTCCCGGTACTCCGGTAAAATCCCGATTTCACCCGGAACACTTCCGATATCCAAACATAGGCTTCCAATATATCAATCTTTATGTCTCGACCATTTCGAGACTCCTCGTCATGTCCGTGATCACATCCGGGACTCCGAACAACCTTCGGTACATCAAAATGTATAAACTCATAATATAACGGTCATCGTAACCTAAAGCGTGCGGACCCTATGGGTTTGAGAACAATGTAGACATGACCGAGACACGTCTCCGGTCAATAACCAATAGCGGGACCTGGATGCCCATATTGGCTCCTACATATTCTACGAAGATCTTTATTGGTCAGACCGCATAACAACATACGTTGTTCCCTTTGTCATCGGTATGTTACTTGCCCGAGATTCGATCGTCGGTATCCAATACCTAGCTCAATCTCGTTACCGGCAAGTCTCTTTACTCGTTCCGTAATACATCATCTCACAACTAACATATTAGTTGTAATGCTTGCAAGGCTTATGTGATGTGTATTACCGAGAGGGCCCAAAGATACCTCTCCGACAATCGGAGTGACAAATCCTAATCTCGAAATACGCCAACCCAACATCTACCATTGGAGACACATGTAGAGCTCCTTTATAATCACCCATTTACGTTGTGACGTTTGGTAGCACACAAAGTGTTCCTCCGGTAAACGGGAGTTGCATAATCTCATAGTCATAGGAACATGTATAAGTCATGAAGAAAAGCAATAGCAACATACTAAACGATCGGGTGCTAAGCTAATGGAATGGGTCATGTCAATCAGATCATTCAACTAATGATGTGACCTCGTTAATCAAATAACAACTCTTTGTTCATGGTTAGGAAACATAACCATCTTTGATTAACGAGCTAGTCAAGTAGAGGCATACTAGTGACACTCTGTTTGTCTATGTATTCACACATGTATTATGTTTCCAGTTAATACAATTCTAGCATGAATAATAAACATTTACCATGATATAAGGAAATAAATAATAACTTTATTATTGCCTCTAGGGCATATTTCCTTCACTTCTTTCCGGTAGACTCCGAGACTACTGCCGATGTCCGTGTGATCGACTACATTGAAGATGACCCCTCCTTGCCAGAGCAACCAGGCAATCCCCCCCCCTTTGATCACCATATATCGCCTATTCTCCTCTCTACTTCTTGCATTAGAGTAGTGTAGCATGTTACTGCTTTCTGTTATCCTATCCTGATGCATAGCCTGTCCTTGGTACTACTTTTGTTACCTTTATATCCAATCCTAAATGCTTAAGTATAGGATGCTAGTGTTCCATCAGTGGCCCTACACTCTTGTCCGTCTGCCATGCTATACTACTGGGCCGTGATCACTTCGGGAGGTGATCACGGGCATATGATATATACTTTATACTGTTACATTACTTATGGTATTGTTCGGAGTTGGGGGCTGAAGGGGCAGGTGGCTCCATCCCGGTAGAGGTGGGCCTGGGTTCCCGACGGCCCTCGACTGTTACTTTGTGGTAGAGCGACAGGGCAGGTTGAGACCACCTAGGGGGGAGGTGGGCCTAGCCCTGGTCGGCGTTTGCGGATACTTAACACGTTTAACGAGATCTTGGTATTTGATCTGAGTCTGGCTACTGGCCTATACGCACTAACCATCTACGCGGGGAAAGTTATGGGCACTCGACATCGTGGTACCAGCCGAAGCCTTCGTGACGTCAGCGACTAAGTGGCGCGTGCCGGATTGGACCGTAAGCCTGCTCTTGTATTAAGGGGGCTAGTTCTGCTTCCGGCCGCCATCGCAACGTGCAGGTGTGCAATGGGCGATGGGCCCAGACCCCTGCGCCATAGGATTTAGACCGGCATGCTGACCTCTCTGTTGTGCCTAGGTACGGCTGCGACGTGTTGATCTTCCGAGGCCGGGCATGACCCAGGAAAGTGTGCCCGGCCAAATGGGATCGAGCATGTTGGGTTATGTGGTGCACCCCTGCAGGGAAGTTAATCTATTCGAATAGCTGTGATCTTCGGTAACAAGACGACTTGGAGTTGTACCTTGACCTTATGACAACTAGAACCGGATACTTAATAAAACACACCCTTCCAAGTGCCAGATACTACCGGTGGTCGCTCTCTCACAGGGCGATGAGGGGGGCATCATCAGTTAGGTTTATGCTATGAGATGCTTCTTGGTGAGCTTACCATCTACTCTCTTCTCCATGCTGCAAGATGGAGGTGGCCAGAAGCGTAGTCCTCGACAGGATTAGCTACCCCCCTCTTATTCTGGCTTTCTGCAGTACAGTCCACATATGATACCCAGATTCCATTTGATACCAATGCATACATATGTAGTGTAGCTCGTTGCTTGCGAGTACTTTGGATGAGTACTCACGGTTGCTTTGCTCCCCCTTTTTTTCCTATACTCGATTGCTGCGACCAGACGAGGGAGCCCAGGAGCTAGACGCCACTGTCAATGACGACTACTACTACTCGGGAGGTGCCTACTACTATGTGCAGCCCGCTGGCGACGACTAGGAGTAGTTTAGGAGGATCCCAAGCAGGAGGCATGCGCCTCTTTTGATCTATATCCCAGTTTGTGCTAGCCTTCTTATGGCAAACTTGTTTAACTTATGTCTGTACTCAGATATTGTTGCTTCTGCTGACTCGTCTATGATCGAGCTCTTGTATTCCAACCTTCGAGGCCGTTGGCTTGCAATATGATGCTTGTATGACTTATTTTATTTGTAGAGTTGTGTTGTGATATCTTCTCGTGAGTCCCTGATCTTGATCGTACACGTTTGCGTGTATGATTATTGTATGATCAAATCAGGGGTGTCACAAGTTGGTATCAGAGCCGACTGCCTGTAGGAATCCCCCTTCCACACTCCTTGGCCGAAGTCGAGTCTAGACATTGCAAAACTATTTACTAACATGGCTGTGTGTCTTATGGGCCCTCGCCGCCATTTGGGTGGTATTAGGATCTTTTACTCCTCGATCTTTACTTTGGAACTCTGAACTCTCTTCTACTCGGGTTAAACGAATTTGGTAACTCTAACTCTAGGTTCTCGTAAATACTTCCTCCCGAAGAGCCCCTCCCTCCAGATGATTGCTTTGAGCACTGAAGGATTTCCAAAGATACTCTCCGATGTTCTCTCGAGACTTTGTGCCCATTGCTTTTGCAATTCCTTACCACCAAAATATCCCTATGGATAAATACATACACCTGTCGTTCTTACTTTATTTCCAGGTGATCTTGTTATTACAATATACCCCGAAATTCTCTCTATTGTTCTGAGAATACTTTGAGCCTACTGCCATGCAGTTCTTTGCCACCTGGCTACCCCTACGGATAATTTATTGCACTTATCGAGTATCCTCTCATCCCCAGTTGATTCATGTATTTCATAAAAGTCTTCAAAATACTATTCAATTTTCTAAAAATCTTCTGCAGCCTATTGCTTTTGAATTTATTGCCTTCCTGCATTATGGTTGATTCCATATTTCTAGTAATCTTTGTTAACATGCTCTGTCTCTATCATTTCGAGTCCCTTGATTCAATATGTTGCGGATGCTCGCAATCCTCAATCATATCCTAGAATTCATCCTTCCGGCTCAGACATCATTTTGAACATGAGTTGGATCTTGTTTATTCCACTGGTTGTGTGCCGATGCTCACATCAGCTCCATTACGCACCATCAGATCCTCTATTGAATTATCATCCAATAGTGTCCTTCGTATATGAAAACCTTGAGAAGTTATTTTCCCTGATACAAAATACCGTTGGTAAATCCTATTATATGATTTGGCCAACCATGCTCTGCTTTCGAGATGGTGATATTTACTATTGAAGCTTGTGGTATATGTTTCCACGATACCCCGATGGGTTGAACCTATGCCTTCCTTAATATGTGTGAACTCGAAAGTTTTCACGAGTCATACTCTTCAGGTATTTTGCTAGATTAAATTTCAACACTACAACTTCTTCGAAAGTGAGAGGTGAATGGAAGGTTATACATTGAAGAAGTGGGAGTCGACCTTGAACTTTGTGTAGATCCTACCATAGAAACTTCTTGTAATTATAACTATTTTGTTGATATAATATCATCTGGTATCTATGAATTGATCCTGTGCAATCGTGGTTCCGACCATATTTTCTCTTTGATCCCATTTCTCAGACAAGTTAAAGCACTTGTCTTTTGCATGTCAATACACCAGTCCAACCTCTACCTTGATCTACCGTCGAGTATTACCCTCTGGAATCTCGAGAATATCTAAGAATTGTGTTGCACCTTATGAGTCTTCATCAGCTATTATTTCTCGCTGATTCCAATTTTTCATGGGTTCTGAGTTGTTAGTCGCCCAAGAACACCAGTAAGTGAACCGATTCCGCACTCTGGTTCGACAACTCTAAGTAATCTTTGTTGCTTACGAGTTTAATAATCCTTCAAGTCATTCCTAGCCTGATTGGCGATATCATTATTGTGCTAAATTTGAACTGTGCTACCTGCTCCATCATCTGGGAGCGCAATTTTTGATGATGAGCTAAGCTTACGTGGATCTTCCTCATCATGTCATTTCGCCTTGAACAGCAAACTTGGTTTTGGAGTTTGTGTCATACCCTTGGTTCCAATAACCTTTCGCTTCACCATTCATTTGACTCTTGATGTCATCATCGATCGATTACATCTTCAAATCTCTCAATAAATGTGTCATGATCATCATCAACATTCTGAGCTCTTCCAAGATAACTATTGAGTTCTTGATGAGAAATATCACCCTTGCCCGTCGATGATATGTGTTATCATCGGCAACATTATTGCCTCCCTCTGACACAAACTTGATCATGTTATGGAGCTCCTTGCTATCCAGCTTATGTTATGTTCTACCTTGGGTACCAGTGTCTTTTATGTCAAGAATGTCGCGAGAATTTCACCATCCCTTAAGAATTCTTGATACAAGTGATATTTATTACCATCACCTTTCCTTTCTTGGTCCACGTGATGTTTCTAACCGGAATACCGACAAATGGTCTGTGATGTGTAAATTCAAAACTTCGAGCAACCCTATTGCTTTGACGTTAATTGTCGATAGCTCCATTCTAAGTCTATTTCTTATTGAATCATCATTCGAACATTGATCGTGCTCCTTAGTCCAGATTTCCGGGTGCACCTTTCTATCATTGTTCAATTGTGTATGTTTTCATCGAACATACATCATTATATCATTTGATCTGACTAATGTTACCTCCTTGTTCACATAATTGTGAAAATCATCTTTTGATAAGCTCGATAAATTGTCGCTGAGTCCATCAGCCACCCCCTCATCATTTCCTTCGTTTAAAGGATGAACTCGTGTTTCAGAACTCGCTTCCATAGTTCATTTCCCGAGGATCTTACAATGTCATCTCGTCAATTTGTGTCGCACCTTTTTCTTCTCAAGCATCCTGAGTCTGAGGTATCCTGACACCTATCAGATCAGAATCTTGGTCAGATATGATGGTTGGAATATATTTTCAAGAGTTATGACATTGGTCTTTAAATGACCCGATATGGTGATGTCATGCCTAGCACACCTGGCCGGAGGCTCTACTGGTATAGTTTCCTTTTCAGCCAGGTTAAACACTCTTCCATGAGGAAATTGTAAGACTTATTCTACGAGTTGTTCCTGATGAATCCTTAGTGTATCCAAAGTCCGACCGTGCTTGAAGACCATGTCAATGCTATCTTGAAGCATGTCTGTGGTACTCCGATTTTCAATAAAAACATTTGAAGCACAATGCTAAATTGTCCTTATCAATTATCCAAACAGCGTTGAATGGGTAATCTCATGAAATTCCTCTCCCCTTACCTAAATGGTTTTCTACTTTATATCCTGTCATGGATATCATGCTCTGCTTGTCCTTGGGAAGGATATACCCTTGAAATATGTGTTTAAACACATTTTCCTTTCCATTGTTCTGTTTAATCTAATAATCACATTTCCTTTCCATTGTTTGTTTAACCTTTCTTGTAATCTGACTTAGCTGAGCAGTGATAATTCCCTGCTTAAGTAAGCACCTCGTTGTACAACTTTGTCAGTGAGACCCTATTTCTACTGTTGATGACTTCCGGTAACCGCCGATGGACGAGAGCTTTGCCTATTGGTCCGCCTCGTTCAACGAGCAGGAAAATGGTTCTCTTCGTCCCTCGCCCTTAGTACCGATGTTGTTGCCGACATAATCGATAGGATACCCTCTGACATGCCTTGCTATCATGACCATGCAAGATGTCACCGCTCATCCTACTTTTAACCCACATGGTGGGCACATAACCCACAGTTCCACAGGATCGAAACCTGGCTCTCATGTACACCCACTGTTCCCAAAGTTATTCCCCCTGCGTGGACTCATATGTAATTCATGAGCCACCTTCCGAGAGATCGTCAATTCTGGTATCAAACACAACACTAATTCTCGTTGCTCTAAACCGCTTTCACGCGCTGTTTCAGGCAACAAAAATTGTCTATCTGCTTGAGACTGCTTATGGTACCTTCTTACTTTGCTCTCGATGTGTTTCATTTGTTCAACTCGAGAGATACTCATGTGTTCATTCCTGGGATACCCCCAGATGATTTTCCCTTATAACATCCTATCATTGTAGAGCTGCCCCTTACCTATTTGTTAGTACGATTGGGTTCCGCGAGGAAAGGATGACAACTTCATCATGATGCATTGGAATAAAGAATAGAAGACATCAACGAAAGGGATTAACTTCTTTGAGAAGAGAAACCAAGGCCGAGAAGACTCGTTAGAATTTCGTAACCAGAACTTTCCCCCCTACACAACCTCTTAAATCTCGGGACGAGATTTCTTGTAGTGGAGGAGAATTGTGACGCCCGGATAATTAAGCTACAGTAATTCCCTATTAACGATGCCACGTCACCACAGTTACAGTTGTTGATCTCACGTTAGTTCAAACCGATTCAAATTCAAAATTTGAATTAAAGGCAAACATCAAAGTTTTCAAACATTAAAACTAAAATGTTCGGTTTGTGCCAAATAAAGCATAGTTAATCATGGTAGTGAAACCCCACTTTTATAAAGTGTTTAAAACTCTAATGTGAACAAAACAGAAACAAAACCAATTATAAAAGCTTTTAAAATATGAAGCCATCACAAACTATTTTGTTTTAGGTGCCAATCTAACTGTGGTAGTGGCATAATTATTAATGCTCTTTTAGGCACAACTTTTTTATTCTATAAAAGCTAAAATTTAATAAAATAGAAAAGTGAATTAAATAAAAAGAAAAGGCAAAACTGTAAACAAAAAAAAACAAAAGGCAAACTCCCTCACCCTGGGCCGTTTGGCCCAACTGGGCACCCAGCTGGTCGGCCCACCCGTTGGGCTATACCCCCCGAAGCCGCCGCCCGGGACCACGTCGCCGGAGCCGCCACCGCCGCCCTCCACCTCTACCTCCCCATCCTCGACCGCATCGGACCGCTTCTACCTTGACTCCATCCCCCGAACGGATCTAGATCGTGCCCCTGGCGCCCCCGACGCCGTCGCCGCCTCGTTCCGCCACTGCTATGCCGGAGCCGCCCACCGTCGACGTCGCCTCCTCGAGCACACTATCGTTCCCCTACACCGCAAGTGAGGCCCGGCCTCTCTTCCTTTCTCCCTCCAGTCGCCCGAGCTCGCTGGAGTCGTAACCCCCCACCGTTGCCTACACTCCCTCGCACCACCGCGCGCACCCCGGCGCCCATGAACGCGCCCACGGTCGTGCCCTCCCCGCTACACGTATAACTCACTCATCCCGCACGCCGCAACCTCGCCCCGCCCGCGTTCGCGCTGCTGCTTCCTCCCTCCTACACCGGCGCTCTGCTCCTGCGCCGCGCTGGACGACCCGCGGTCAGCCGCTGCTGCTCACCCCAGGCGCCGCCCCGCCTCTACCCCGCTGCCTGAGGCCGCGGCCACCTCTTCCCCTTCACTCGCCTGCGCCGCCCCTGCCGTTGCCTCGCCAATGCCACCCCCCCCCCCCCCGTGTCGCCGCTGACCTTGGCCGCCTCCGGCGCCCTCGCCTAGCCATGCCCGCGCGGCTTCTGCCCTGGTCGGGTGCCCAAGAGCCCCAGCGCCCGTTAAACAACCGCCCCGTTTGCCCCCCTGGGGCCAATGACAAGGGGGCCCCGCCCTAGAACAAATAAAAAAGGGATAAAAATATATAAATAAATAAATAATAATTAAAATAATTAATTAAGTTAATTAATCCTAATTAACTAATCTAATTAACTAGTTAGTTTAATGAAACAGTAATTAGATTGGTTAAACCCTAATTAGACTAAACAGTCAATGATGAACGGGACCCACATGTCAGGTTGACCAGGTCAACTGCTGACGTCATGATGACGTCAGCAAACACTGTTTTGGATAATGTTGATTTAAATAATTAAATAAATCCAAAAATTGATTCAAATCTTTTAAAATTAATATAAAATAAACCGTAGCTTGGATGGAAAAACTTTGTACATAAAAGTTGCTTAGAACGACGAGACGAACTCGGATACACAGCCCGTTCGTCCGCCACGCATCCCTAGCATCGCGAACACGCAACTTTCCCCCTCCGGTTCATCTGTCCGAAAACGCGAAACACCGGGGATATTTTCCCAGATGGTCCCCCCTTCGCCGGTATCACCTACTACTGCGTTAGGTCAACCCTAGCACCACGTATCCCCATGTTATGCTTTGTGTGGCTTTGATTGCTCTGTTATTTATTATGTTCCCCCTCCATTACTTCTTTTCGGTAGACTCCGAGACTACTGCCGATGTCCGTGTGATCGACTACATTGAAGATGACCCCTCCATGCCAGAGCAACCAGGCAAGCCCCCCCTTTGATCACCATATATCGCCTATTCTTCTCTCTACTGGTTGCATTAGAGTAGTGTAGCATGTTACTGCTTTCCGTTATCCTATCCTGATGCATAGCCTGTCCTTGCTACTACTGTTGTTACCTTTATATGCAATCCTAAATGCTTAGTATAGGATGCTAGTGTTCCATCTGTGGCCCTACGCTCTTGTCCGTCTGCCATGCTATACTACTGGGCCGTGATCACTTTGCGAGGCGATCACGGGCATATGATATATACTTTATACTGTTACATTACTTATGGTACTGTTCGGAGTTGGGGGCTGAAGCGGCAGGTGGCTCCATCCCGGTAGACGTGGGCCTGGGTTCCCGACAGCCCTCGACTCTTACTTTGTGGCGGAGCGACAGGGCAGGTTGAGACCACCTAGGAGAGAGGTGGGCCTAGCCCTGGTCGGCGTTCGCGGATACTTAACATGTTTAATGAGATCTTGGTATTTGATCTGAGTCTGGCTACTGGCCTATACGCACTAACCATCTACGGGGGGACAGTTATGGGCACTCGACGTCGTGGTATCAGCCAAAGCCTTCGTGACGTCAGTGACTGAGCGGCGCGTACCGGATTGGACCGTAAGCCTCATCTTGTATTATGGGGGCTAGTTCTGCTTCCGGCCGCCCTCGCAACGTGCAGGTGTGCAATGGGCGATGGGCCCAGACCCCTGTGGCATAGGATTTAGACCGGCGTGCTGACTTCTCTGTTGTGCCTAGGTAGGGCTGCGACGTGTTGATCTTCCGAGGCCGGGCATGACCCAGGAAAGTGTGTCCGGCCAAATGGGATCGAGCGTGTTGGGTTATGTGGTGCACCCCTGCAGGCAAGTTAATCTATTCGAATAGCCGTGATCTTCGGTAACAGGACGACTTGGAGTTGTACCTTGACCTTATGATAACTAGAACCGGATACTTAACAAAACACACCCTTCCAAGTGCCAGATACAACCGGTGGTCGCTCTCTCACAGAGCGACGAGGGGAGGACCATCGGTTAGGTTTATGCTGTGCGATGCTACTTGGTGAGCTTACCATCTACTCTCTTCTCCATGCTGCAAGATGGAGGTGGCCAGAAGCGTAGTCCTCGACAGGATTAGCTATCCCCCTCTTATTCTGGCTTTCTGCAGTTCAGTCCACATATGATACCCTTATTCCATTTGATACCAATGCATACATATGTAGTGTAGCTCCTTGCTTGCGAGTACTTTGGATGAGTAATCACGGTTGCTTTGCTCCCCCCTTTTTTTCTTCCTATACTCGATTGCTGCGACTAGGGATGGAGCCGAGGAGCCAGACGCCACTGTCAATGACGACTAATACTACTCGGGAGGTGCCTACTACTATGTGCAGCCCGCTGGCGACGACTAGGAGTAGTTTAGGAGGATCCCAGGCAGGAGGCCTGCGCCTGTTTCGATCTATATCCCAGTTTGTGCTAGCCTTCTTAAGGCAAACTTGTTTAACTCATGTCTGTACTCAGATATTGTTGCTTCCACTGACTCGTCTATGATCGAGCTCTTGTATTCGAGCCTTCGAGGCCCTTGGCTTGTAATATGATGCTTGTATGACTTATTTTATTTGTAGAGTTGTGTTGTGATATCTTCCCGTGAGTCCCTGATCTTGATCGTACACGTTTGCGTGTATGATTAGTGTACGATCAAATCGGGGGTGTCACAGGGCCAGATCATGAAAGTCCAGCCCGTAGTAGAACATGAGACCATGGACGAATGGATGGAGGGGAAACCCCAGTCTGCGGAGGAAGTGGTGGAAGAAAACTACCCTCTCGTGAGGTTCCGGGGTAGGGACGATCTGCCCCGCAGCGGGCAGCCGATGCGCGATATTCGCGGCTAAGTATCAGGCTACGCGCAGCTTCTTGATATGACCCTCCGTAACGGAGGAAGCCATCCATTTGCCTCCCGCTCCAGACATGTTTGGAGAAGGTTGAGGGAACGGATGTGGACTTGTGTGTTGGAGCTCGACTGTGCGAAGGTGGATGAGCAAAGGAGGAAGAAGGCGTGGATGAAAAGGTAAATTCTTATCCCCTTATATGGGCGGACGAAACTATGCGTCCCCACTAGCCTGGTGAAACTCGCTTGTCCCCCAAGCGCCGTAATCGATGGCGCGGTTGGGTTACCCACACCCGTATTGATGAGAATCCCGTGATAAGGGGACACAATCTCTGCTTTGACAAGACGTGTCAAAAAACTGCCTCGCGTCATGTGCAGGGCTAGTTAAAGGAAACGGTTCGAATAATCACCGGGCCGTGACATAATGTCGTGTTGCCAAAGCAATTCAGCAAATTGGATTTGTGGAAATATTATTCTCTCTATGGTGGTATGTGGAACTTATTTTGCAGGGTCGGACACTATCCTTATATTCAAATTCTTCCGTGGTATATTCGGAGGAGGAACCCGCCTAGCAATGCCGAAGACAATACTGCGCGCCAGAATCATCGTCATTGAAAGCCTGGTTCAGGGGCTACTTTGGGAGTCCTGGATTAGGGGGTCTCTGGACAGCCGGACTATCTCCATTGGCCGGACTGTTAGACTATGAAGATACAAGATTGAAGACTTCGTCTCGTGTCCGGATGGGACTCTACTTGGCGTGGAAGGCAAGCTAGGCAATACGGATATGTTTATCTCCTCCTTTGTAACCGACCTTGTGTAACCCTAACCTCTCCGGTGTCTATATAAACCGGAGGGTTTTAGTCCGTAGGACAACATAAAATCATACCATAGGCTAGCTTCTAGGGTTTAGCCTCTCCGATCTCATGGTAGATCTACTCTTGTACTACCCATATCATCAATATTAATCAAGCAGGACGTAGGGCTTTACCTCCATCAAGAGGGCCCGAACCTGGGTAAAACATTGTGTCCCCTGCCTCCTGTTACAATCCGCCTTAGACGCATAGTTCGGGACCCCCTACCCGAGATCCGCTGGTTTTGACACCGACAATCACGCTCATATGATTCGCCTTCGGTACATTGATAATTTGGTATGTGGGTGGACCAGTGCTTAGGGGCTGTCCTTACTTGGACAAGCATCCCACTTATGATTAACCTCTATTGCAAGCATCCGCAAATACAACAAAAGTATTAACGTAAACCTAACCATAGCATGAAACATATGGATCCAAATCAGCCCCTTACGAAGCAACGCATAAACTAGGATTTAAGCTTCTGTCACTCTACCAACCCATCATCTACTTATTACTTCCCAATGCCTTCCTCTATGCCCAATTAATGCTGAAGTGTCATGTAGTCGACGTTCACATAACACCACTAGAGGAGAGACAACAGACATCTCATCAAGATATCGAACGAACACCAAATTCACATGACTACTAATAGCCAGACTTCTCCCACGTCCTCAGGAACAAAAGTAACTACTCACAAAGCATACACATGTTCATAATCAGAGGGGTATTAATGTGCATATAGGATCTGAACATATGATCTTCCACCCATTAAACCAACTAGCATCAACTACAAGGAGTAATTAACACTACTAGCAACCTACTAGCACCAATCCCGGACTTGGAGACAAGAATTGGATACAAGAGATGAACTAGGGTTTTGAGATGAGATGGTGCTGATGAAGATGTTGATGGTGATTGCCCTCTCCCGACGAGAGGACCATTGGTGATGACGATGGTGACGATTTCCCCCTCAGGGAGGGAAGTTTCCCCGGCAGAACAGCCCCGCTAGAACCCTAGATTAGCTTCGCCAAGGTTCCACCTCGTGTTAGCGGAGTTTCGTCCGAGAAGATGGCTTATGATTTTTTTCCCATCGAAGGAGTCCATATAGCAAAAGATGGTCACCAAAGGACCACCAGGGGGCCCACGAGGTAGGGGGCGCGCCCAGGGGAGTAGGGCGTGGCCCCCACCCTCATGGGCAGGGTGTGGCCCCCTGGTGAAGTTCTTGCACTCAGTGTTTTCTATATATTTGGGAAACATCATCCGTGAAGTTTCAGGACTTTTGGAGCTGTGCAGAATATGTCTCTAATATTTGCTCCTTTTCCAGCCAGAATCCCAGCTGCCGGCATTCTCCCTCTTTATGTAAACCTTGTAAAATAAGAGAGAATAGGCATAAGTATTGTGACATAATGTGTAATAACAACCCATAATGCAATAAATATTGATATAAAACCATGATGCAAAATGGACGTATCATATGTATTTTTGGGTGGTCAACAAATATTAAGAGGAGCATGATGCTAGTATCTATAATATGATGTGACTGCAGATGGAGCTGCCGCCGTGGAGACCCTTCGGGCGGTACTTGCCCGAGCCAAGGAACAAGCCAGGAGAAGTGATGCGGCCGTCCTAAAGGCGGCCGAAGACTTAAGAGCCGAATAGGCTGCTCATCACAAGAGCGAAGATAAAATAGCCAAGATGGTTGTTGAGCTGAAAGATGCCGCCGTCCGATATGAGTTGCTTGAAAAGGGAAACCAAGCAAGAGCGGCTGACCTGAAGAAAGACGTGGAAGCAGCCAAGGAAACCCGTTCTAAAATCAGAGCGGTGAAGGAGGAGCTCCGTCAAGCCAGAGATATCATGGTTGGGAAGCCCTTTTTGTTGCGGACGAAGTTCGGAGATCAGAAGTATGCCCCTCTGGATCAATTATGGAGTTCCACAGATGCGTACTTGGATTTGGCAACAAGTGCTGCTGATGCGACTGAGTTTTTCAAAGATCAAAAAGGTCACGAAGTGGAAAAGTTGTTCTGGTCGCAGTTTAGTACTCCAACGCGTCCGCTGCTGTTAAATGAGCAAATGGCCAAGTGGGCTAAGTTCCATAGGTTGTCCGGGCTTGCCATGAGGTCTGTCGTGGATCATCTTTGGCCGGAAGGACCAAGGCCGAATAGTTATTTTGGTTTAGTGCACCGATTGCTTGGTGTTGTGCCGCATATCGACGCTGTAAAGAGGTCGGCATGCATAGAGGGTGCGCGGATGGCTCTTGCCCGTGTTAAGACATACTGGGCAGAGATGGATGCCACCGCTATTGCAACCCGGGGTCTGGCCGTAGGCCAGGTCTCAGCTGAGCACTATTTTGAAGAAGTCCTAGAAGGCGCTCGTTTAATAGAGTCTCAGTGCTCGAAGAGTATCATGTTCGAGTGACATGTATCCCAATTGTAAAAAACAATGCTATTTGAATTATAAAGGCTGTGTTTATACTTTTGCGCGAAAGTATTATGATACCTCCTGTGCGGCCATTTATGTATGTATATAACCTGAAAGTTTGCAGTCGTCGGCTTCAGCCCCCACGCATATAATGCGGGGGTGTTTGGAAAAGCGTGTATTCACACTTGATCCAATGTCTTGGTCCATTAAGGAGGTGATGGCACGGCGAACAAGGCAATCAGACTATATAGCTTTAACACTATCACTTAGCCATAGGATTTTGATAGTGGGGCTACTATATAGCCCCAGGTACTTCCGCGCTTACCCGAATACGGTGCGTGTACAGGAAACAGGTCCTTCATTAATGCAGAGGAATCGCGAAGATTCCACTGAGTCGTCGAGTGGTTGACCAGTCTCGCGCTTTATCATGATAGTCAGTTTTCGGCTTTCTCTACTAAGGTGCTCATCCAGATGAACCAGGGCACAATCGCAGTAGTTCTCCCGGTGCCACCTTAGCCAATAGAGAGGAACGTAAGGTAGAAAAACACGGGAGCTGGGCAAACCCAACTATTGACCAAAGACATGATTCTGAGTTGATGCATATAAGGCCAAACTCGCGACGCCGAACACTCCCTAAGGTATTCGGACTTTACAACATATACCGAGCTGAGTAACGCCCTTGATAATGAACCCTGAATTTCCAGGCACGTGCATCGTTCTGACGTGGCCAAATGCCAATAACGCCAGCATCCCTCTTGGTTGTGTTGAGCATCCGGAGGGTGTGAAGCAACAAGAGACAGTAAGAAACGTTTACACAGGGTCTTAATCTAAAAAGAAACCTTTGAGCGGGGCCCTGCTGCACATCTGCGCCTGTGTCTCCGTTGTACTGTATCCTGGAAGGGTGTAGCACGATTATCATCTGTAGAAGAAAAATCCCAGGTTAAAGTGTTGGGGCGAAAAATTGGTTATTCTTAATAAACCATTAAAATTCAATCTAAATAAGGTCAAGCCGAACTGTAGTCCTTTTTACATGCGGGAAGCCCCTAGCGCCACCTATGGGGGTATATCCATCGACCCAATCTCAGGTTTATCTGAGCTGTTATAGCTAGGGGTGCGCTGGACTCGTCTAGCCGTGTCCGCGGTCTTGACGACCGATCATTTATTCTGGTTGGAGAGGTCGTTCAGTGTTCGGCTGCCAAAGCCGCCATACACTCTTCCGCATGTAAGGAACGCTCTGTGTTTCCGCTAACTATGATGATGCCACGTGGACCGGGCATCTTAAGCTTAAGACAAGCGTAATGCGGTACTGCATTAAAACTAGCGAAGGCCGTTCTTCCGAGTAGTGCTTGATAGCCGCTTCGGAATGGAGCGATGTCGAAGGTTAATTTTTCACTTCGGAAGTTGTTGGGAGAACCGAATACAACCTCTATTATTAGAGAGCCCATGCAGCGGGTCTCTGGGCCTAGTATTACCCCTTTAAAGGTAGTATTGCTTTGGCTGATTCTTGTCAGGTATATCCCCATTTTGCGGACTATGTCCTGATATATCAGATTAAGACTACTGCCGCCGTCCATAAGGACTCGGGTGAGATGGTATTAGTCAATTATTGGGTCTAGTACCAAGGCGGATGATCCCCCGTGCCGGATACTAGTCGGATGATCCCGGTGATCAAAAGTGATCGGGCTGGCTGACCAAGGGTTGAATTTGGTGGTGACGGACTCCACGGCGCATACGTCTCGGAGTGCGCATTTGCTCCTCCTCTTTGTTACGTGAATCATGTTCACTGCTTTGACCTTTGGTCGGAATTTTTTCTTCCCCCCAGTGTTTTGCTGGCGAGGGTCATCCTCGTCTTCACTTGGTGTCTCCCTCCCCTTGTGTTCGGCGTTTAGCTTGCCGGCCTCCTTGAAGACCCAGCATTCTCTGTTGGTGCGATTTGCAGGTTGGTCGGAGGTGCCATGAATCTGACATAATCTGTCTAGAATCTAGTTTAGGCTGGATGGTCCATCTTGCCGCCTTTGAATGGCTTTTTACGTTGACCGGGTCGAGAGCCACTGAATCCGGCGTTTACCACCGTGTTGTCTGGGCTGTCTTCATTCATTCGACGATTGCTTTTATTGCGTCGTGGTTTTCCGTTGCCATCCCTGACTTCGGATGTGCCTGTGTCGCTAGTGCCGCTACGGGCTAGCCAACTATCTTCGCCCGCGCAAAAGCGGGTCATAAGGCTTGTTAGGGCTGCCATTGTCCTTGGTTTTTCCTGGCCCAGGTGTCTGGCGAGCCATTCGTCCCGGACACTGTGTTTGAAAGCCGCTAAGGCATCAGCTTTCGGGAAGTCGACAATTTGATTCCTCTTAGTGAGAATCTGTTCCAAAGCTTTTGGGCTGACTCTCCGGGCTGTTGAATTATATGACTTAAATCGTCTGCATCCGGAGGTCAGACATAGGTCCCTTGAAAATTAGCCCTAAAAGCGTCCTCAAGCAATTACCAACTTCCAATTGAGTTTTCGGGGAGGCTCTTCAGCGAGTGCCGAGCTGGTCCTTTCAACTTGAGGGGCAAGTATTTGATAGCGTGGAGATCATCTCCGCGAGCCATGTGGATATGAAGGACAAAGTACTCAATCTAGACCCTAGGGTTTGTTGTTCCGTCGTATGCCTCTATGTTCACGGGCTTGAATCCCTCGTAAAATTCGTGATCCAGCAACTCATCGGTGAAGCATAGGGGGTGTGCAGCACCCCTGTATTTGGATGTGTCATGGCGTTCTAACGGTTGTAGTGTTCGGTCTTGATTCTGTGCCGAAGCGCGCTTCCTAGATCCGTAGATGGACCTGGTCATACCGGCTTTTTGGTGCAAGTCCTCACGTAAATCGTGTGCTGACTTATGTGCGACATCGTTAGCTGCCCTATCGCGGCCACGGGGTGGTCGATCCGGTTGATCGGCCGTTTTGTTTTTCGGCTCTATAGGCTCTAAAGCCTCGTCATCGAATTCAGGCAGCAGCTTGCACTTTGCATAGCTCTTTGTGTGGCGACTACCACCGTACTTTTCTTCAGTGTCGAGCACTTTGTTCCATCTACTGTTGAGTGTATTTTGCACGGCCTTAAGCCTTTGCTTCTGCTTCTTTAAACTCCTCGCGGTGGTAATAAGCCTTCTATGGAGGTTCTCTTGCTCCCAGTGCCTCTCCGAGATGATATGTGCATCGTCGTCCGGACTATTCTCCTCTCCGAAGACAGGTTCATTAGTTTTACCCTCGGCATTGCCGTGATCAGGCAGCGGCTCCGTACTATGTTCGCCATCCGCTGGTTCATGCTGATCTATCGCTGGGTCCATGTGGTTGTCGCTTCCTTTGGAGTCGACTGGGGTATTATTCTTTCTTGCGCTGTTATCGCTGTTTTTGCCAAGGCGGGGCTTGGAGCGGCGCCTACGCGGTCGCTTTGGTTGCTTCTTGAGGGAACTATACTTCATTGCGCATCCTTCCGTTCCTCGCCATTATTTTCTTTGGGTGTACCACCATATATATATATCGTGTGATGAAGTGGCTCTCCAGCACCCTGTGGGCGGTGGTTCGTGTTCTTCTCCTACATCGTCGTCCATACCGTCGATGTCTTTGGAGCCGAAATCAAGCATGTCGGTTAAGTCATCGATAGTGGCTATTAGGTGGGTGGTGAGTGGGGAACAAATTTCTTCGCCTTCCGCTTCCCACTCAAGCCGGACACAGTTCGGCCAAGGGCCTTCTGACAAGGAGAGAGACCTTAATGAATTTAGCACATCGCCCAAGGGCGAGTGCTGAAAGATATCCGTGGAGGAAAACTCCATGATTAGCGCCCAATCATATTCGATAGGTACGGACGCAGGCGGTACGGAGCTCGTGGCTCGGGACGAATCCAAGGGTCCAGCAACACAAGTCTCGCAGGAGGTGAAGTCAGTATTTGGCTCTATCACCGCTGAGCGTGCGGCCTCTGTGGCAGGGTCCATCCACCCGTACGTCCTCGAACGGTGCGATCTCCTCCAGATCAAGGGCCGGAGTTCCCACGGGTGTGATCTCCCGAACACTGTCCGGCGGCAGAGCTAAATCATGCTCGTCGTGACTGTGCGGCGCACCTAACACGGGCTCGAATCCGTCGAACATCTAGTCTCCACGGATGTCGGCAGTATAGTTTAAGTTTCCAAACCTGACCTGACGGCTAGAGGCGTAGCTCTCGATCTGCTCCCGATGGCCAAGAGAGTTGGTCTGTAGTGCGAAGCCGCCGAATACGAAGATCTGTCTGGGGAGAAAAACCTCACCCTGGATCACATCGTTGCTGATGATCGAAGGAGCCATCAAGCCTTATGGTGAAGTCACAGTGGAACTCTCAATGAAAGCCCCAGTGTCGGTGTCAAAACCGGCGGATCTCGGGTAGGGGGTCCCGAACTGTGCGTCTAAGGCGGATGGTAACAAGAGGCGGGGACACAATGTTTACCCAAGTTCGGGCCCTCTCGATGGAGGTAATACCTTACTTCCTGCTTGATTGATCTTGATGATATGAATATTACAAGAGTTGATCTACCACGAGATCATAGAGGCTAAACCCTAGAGGCTAGCCTATGTTTATGATTGTTGTTGTCCTATGGACTAAACCCTCCGATTTATATAGACACTGGAGGGGGCTAGGGTTAAACAGAGTCGGTTACAAGGGAGGAGATCTACATATCCGAATTGCCAAGCTTGCCTTCCATGCAAAGGAGAGTCCCACCCGGACATGGGACGAAGTCTTCAATCTTGTATCTTCATAGTCCAACAGTCCGGCCAAAGGATATAGTCCGGCTGTCCGAGGACCCCCTAATCCAGGACTCCCTCAGCGGCGCCTAATACGTCTCCAACGTATCTATAATTTTTGATTGCTCCATGCTATATTATCTACTGTTTTGGGCAATATTGGGCTTTCTTTTCCACTTTTATATTATTTTTGGGACTATCCTATTAACCGAAGGCCCAGCCCATATTTGCTGTTTTATGCCTATTTCAGTGTTTCGAAGAAAAGGAATATCAAACGAAGTCGAAATGGAACGAAATCAACTGGAGTAGTTATTTTTGGAAGGAAAGCAACCCAGGGAACTTGGAATGCATGTCAGAGGTGACACGGGCTGCCCACGAGGATGGGGGCGCGCCCACCCCCCAAGGGCACGCCCCCTGCCTCGTGGGGCCCCCGTGGCTCCTCCGACGTACTTCCTACACCCATATATCGGGAGTTCCGCCGCCAGAAGCCTCCGTAGCCACCAAAAGCCAATCTAGACCCGTTCCGGCACCCTGCAGGAGGGGGCAATCCTTCTCCGGTGGCCATCTTCATCATCCCGGTGCTCTCCATGACGAGGAGGGAGTGGTTCTCCCTCGGGGTTGAGGGTATGTACCAGTAGCTATGTGTTTGATCTCTCTCTCTCTCTCTCGTGTTCTTGAGATGATACGATCTCGATGTATCGCGAGCTTTGCTATTATAGTTGGATCCTATGATGTTTCTTCCCCCTCTACTCTTTTGTAATGAATTGAGTTTCCCCTTTGAAGTTATCTTATCGGATTGGGTCTTTAAAGATTTGAGAACACTTGATGTATGTCTTGCCGTGATTATCTGTGGTGACAATGGGATATCACGTGATTCACTTGATGTACGTTTTGGTGACCAACTTGCGGGTTCCGCCCATGAACCTAAGCATAGGGGTTGGCACACGTTTTGGTCGTGATTCTCCGGTAGAACTTTGGGGTACTCTTTGAGGTCCTTTGTGTTGGTTGAATAGATGAATTTGACATTGGGTGACGCATATCATATAATCATGCCCACGGATACCTAAGGTGACATTGGAGTATCTAGGTGACATTAGGGTTTTGGTTGATTTGTGTCTTAAGGTGTTATTCTAGTACGAACTCTAGGGCTGTTTGTGACACTTATAGGAATAGCCCAATGGATTGATTGGAAAGAATAACTTGGAGGTGGTTTCGTACCCTACCATAATCTCTTCGTTCGTTCTCCGCTATTAGTGACTTTGGAGTGACTCTTTGTTGCATGTTGAGGGATAGTTATATGATCCAATTATGTTATTATTGTTTAGAGGACTTGCACTAGTGAAACTTTGAACCCTAGGCCTTGTTTCAACACATTGCAATACCGTTTACGCTCACTTTTATCATTAGTTACCTTGCTGTTTTTATATTTTCAGATTACAAATACCTTTATCTACCATCCATATTGCACTTGTATCACCATATCTTCGCCGAACTAGTGCACCTATACAATTTACCATTGTATTGGGTGTGTTGGGGACACAAGAGACTGTTTGTTATTTGGTTGCAGGGTTGCTTGAGAGAGACATCTTCATCCTACGCCTCCCACGGATTGATAAACCTTAGGTCATCCATTTGGGGGAAATTTGCTACTGTCCTACAAACCTCTGCACTTGGAGGCCCAACAACGTCTACAAGAATAAGGTTGTGTAGTAGACATCAAGCTCTTTTTTGGCGCCGTTGCCGGGGAGGTTAGCGCTTGAATGTATATCTTTAGATCTTGAACTCGAGTTTTTAGTTTCTTGTTTTATCACTAGTTTAGTTTATAAAAGAAAACTGTAAAAAAATGGAATTGAGTTTGTCTCATACGCTTCACCTTTTTAATATCTTTCGTGAGTATTATGGAAAGGATAATTGTGCTCAAGTGCTAGAAGAAGAAATCTATAAAAGTTTTGGCACTAAATATTTGAATGATGAGCATGATTGCAATGTTGTTAGTATGAATTCCTTGAATATCCATGATGCTAATTATATGCAAAGCCACAAGCTTGGGGAAGCTATGTTTGATGAAGATGATATTTTTTGTCCCCCAAGTTTTGATGAGCAAATTTATTATGATGAAAGCATGCCTCCTATCTATGATGATTATTGTGATGACACCTATGCTTTAAATAATAATAATAACAATGAAACTTGTCATCTTGATTTCAATTTTCAATCCCATGATAGTTACCTTGTTGAGTTTGCTCCCACTATTATTCATGAGAAGAATTTTGCTTGTGTGGAGAGTAGTAAAATTTATATGCTTGTAGATCATGAAAACAATGATTTAGGTGCTGGTTATATTGTTGAATTCATTCATGATGCTACTGAAAATTATTATGAGGGAGGAATATATGCTTGTAGGAATTGCAATAATATCAAGTTTCCTCTCTATGTGCTTAAAGTTTTGAAGTTATGCTTGTTTTACCTTCCTATGCAAGTTGATCCTTGTTCCCACAAGTTGTTTGCTCACAAAATCCCTATGCATAGGAAGTGTGTTAGACTTAAATGTATTAGCAATATTCTTCATTATTCTCTCTTTATGTTTCAATTCTTATCTTTTATGTGAGCATCATTAAAATCATCATGCCTAGCTAGGGGCGTCAAACGATAGCGCTTGTAGGGAGGCAAC